>NC_068417.1:22054363-22154363 GCF_023724105.1 Carassius gibelio | reverse complement strand
ACCCCACTGCTGGTCCTGCAGACCCTGGTCCTGATCCCGGTCCTGCTTCTGCTCCGGATCCAGCGGTGTCAGGTTCAGCATCGACTCCTGCGAACGGACACCATCCGAGCCAAGACACTTTCAACATGGAGCAGCAGATGAAAATAGGAGAACCAGACGACAACGGTACGAGTTTGGCTTTAAACACTTTCGACACAGACTTTAGGGGTTTATTTGCGTGGGAAAATACATATATAGCGGAGCCCGGGGTAAGTTGTCACGTTTAGCTACATTTCTCAGGTTGGTTTTATTTCTGAATGTCAGAGTTTCTGTAAAGGCACAAAAAATTAAGTATTGACTACAGAATATATAAGAAGAAAAGAAAAGAAATTAATAACATCTTAATTACTAAAAAGTATGTTTTAGAACACGTATTTAAATGTATTATAGACTATTTCATGGCGAAACTTAATTGCAATAAATGAAAAATAGTAAAAAAAAAAAAAAAAATTACAGGATTTAAATTGCTTTTATAAAAATAAATACAAATATATAAAACAGTTGTTTTGGCGAGCAGAAAGTGCAATTAATTTATAATTTGAAGTTTGAAAACATATTAATTGTATGTGGCCAGACCTTATGTGTAGAATGTAGATTCTAATTCATTATATAGTTGGTTCTTCTCTGAATGAATTCTAGTGTGATTCTATTGAACAGCTACAACTGTACTTTCGAGAACAAAAGTCACGAAAATATCCCGATTTAAGACTATAGAGGCTATAAATCAATAGAAAAATTAGCATTTGTATTATTGCTTTTAATCAAAACCTCATAGTTGCTGAGAAATTGGGCTTGTGACAACTAGCCCCGGTGTTTCTTGTACACTTTATGGACTTATTTGTGAATAACTCCCATTGAGTTCCTCTGAGATGTGACGAGATATCCTGACGTAAGCTAACTGAGCGCTGTCCCTCAGCAGGGCTCCTGGAGAGCAGTATGCGTCTGAAACCCCACGAGGCTCAGAGTTACAGAAAAAAGGCATTATGGGTATCGTGGGTCTCCATTGTGGTGACGATGATCTTAGCCATCGCTGCTTTCAGTGAGTATCCGGACCCTCTTCTCTAGAGCATCACAGGCCCCTTGATGATACAGACCTGTATGATGTCATATCCTGTTTTGAAGATGAGCTCCTAAGTCGATGTAGTTTTAGTCTTTTGGGACTTTCTGATGCAGTTTTAAAGAACAAATTCAAAATCATTTCTGTGGCAGTTTGGCTTACCTTACGGTCTAGAGTGGGATGTAGAGTCATATAAGTATGAACACACACACACATAATATATTAATAAAAATATTTATATAAGACACACACACACACACACACACACATATATATATATATAAAATATAATTATATATTTCATTTTATGTTATATGTTATATTATATATATATTTATGTTTATTTTATATACTCAAAATTTTTTATTTTATATATTAACACATAATGAATTCTATGTAATTTATATAATAATACAATTAATTACAAATTATATTTATTTAATATTCATATAATTCTATAGATAATATATATTAAATATATTAATACAATTATATTATCTCTATATAAATATATATATAGATATTTCTCTTTCGCTCTCTCTCTTTCTCTCTCTCTATATATATCTATATCTATATCTATATCATAGTATTTTACACAGTTTTTCCGGGTTAAGCAGAGCCAGCAGCTGTGTGTAGTTGATTCAGTGCCATGAGCTTGATACACAAGATCAGGTTTGACTAGTTTCCTCATGGCTGTTCTACAAGATTACTCTGATAATGTTTGCTGAAAGAAAGTGCAGAGCATAAACTTTGACACATGGGAAAATTGTTAACCAAATACATTTAAAACACACTTTATTCTCAGCTACAAACACAGAATATCTTTAAAGGTACTACACTGGGAGACTGTCAAAGAAAAGTGATCGTATTATACAAAAAAGGAATTGTTCTTTGCCTTTTGAATTTAAAATGTACTTAAAATGAGTTTTACCCACTGTGGAGACCGTTCTCATTAGCATACTTGCATACTATCCTAACTATTTCTGCTGCAAATTTTCAGTATGCATGTAATATCTGGGTCACAGTTGCTGTTTTCTGGAAAACTGTATCCCAAAATGCAGGGAATTTATCCTGACCTTCCATTTCCGAAAAGATCTGAGGGACATTTTAGGTTTTAATCAGCATTATGTCTCAAATGCTTTTGATAGAGCTTAAGTTGAACCCCGAATATTCCCTTAAATCTTTAAGCTGGGATGCTCAAGTTGGCCTTATTCAGACTATTGTTGTTTTTCCAGCACAAAATGCGCTTAATCATTTTGTAGACTGGTTTCAGGCCATGTGGTTTAATCTCGGAGCAGCTAACAGAAGCCCCGCACTGGATTTGATGTATGACTGAGGGGGAATGGTTTCTTTCTTGGAGCTCCGTCCCTCGGGATGGAATGACTCACCTTACACTTCCAGAGTTGGACGGGGACTCTGGGACTCACGTTGCCAGGCTGTGAAGATTCAGTCACATAGCAACTCCGGAGCAACGACGCCTGAGAGATGCTGTCATTTAGTCGTCTCTCTCTTTCAGTAATGTCGACGCTTTGGTGTCAAAGGAAATTAAATGATTGCGGGAGGCTGGTAAGGGAAAATAACAGAGATAGAGGTAATTGTTTTGGTAAATTAACCTGTAAAAACAGGTTAGTTTACCAGTTTAGTTTCAGACTATTGCTTTTTAGACTAATTTGTGGTGCCGGCTAATGGTCTTTTGTTTTAGTTTTTTTGCGATTAGCACAGCAGCTAGCTATGGCATGAACAACCAACATTTTGTTGATTTGTTTTTGTTCATGTGCTTTGGAGGGGGCATGGCTTTGAAGAGGGATTTGTAGGGAGGGTGGGATCTTAGCTTGCTATTGATAGCCTCTACGAAATCACCTATGTTATATTATGTCACAGGAGTGCATAAAAGAGATACGGATTAGCGTTTAGCATTAGCATCATTATATAAACATGCTTGACAGAAAGCCTCACTTCCTCTCCAGTACACTCACTTCCTGTTTCTGTTTAACCCTTTTAAGACATTCAAACACACAAACTTGTCAACTACTAGCAAATATTGTTATACTGTTTAAACATACGTTGGAAAACAGCATTTATTTGTAGTCAAGGAACTGTTTGACAAGGAATTGACCTTGTCTTGAAAACCACACTTATGCTTCTAAAAAATTAACAGTCGTTTTGGCAGACTGCCTTCAATATAAGTTGTTTTTCGACTAACAAGAAAGTTTCGAATTCTTTTATATATGTGTCAAAAGATCAAGAGAATTTGGGTTTCTCAGTTCATGACCCCTTTAAAATGCACAAATTCACATTAGTCCTTATTTACATGCATGCATATTTGAGTGCCAGACCTCTTTCCCATAATATATCATTTAGGGTAACAAGTTAACTTGCATGTTGACAGTTTTCTGATTTTTATTAATGGACAGATTGTTCATTTTGTTTTGTAAGTTAAAAAAAAAAAAAAAGATATTTAAGTTAGATTTGTATTATTTAATTATTAGATTTTGATACATTTTTTATGAATTACTTCTCTTTGTATTTTTATAGCAATATGGGACAAGATTATCCTATTTAAAGGATCATGAAACCCCCCGTTTCAGCACTGGTTAGTTCTTACCACAGTTTTGAAAAATGCAAAAAAAAAAAAAAAAAAAAAAAGTGGGCGTGGTATGCAGCAGAGTGGAGGAGGGTGAAGAGGGGAGATAGACTACAAACACAGCTTTGCGTTCAGACATTTTCTATTCTGAGTTAAAAACACAGATAAATACACAACCATGTGCACTCTGCATCAAAAACATATACCGTATTTTTCGGACTATAAGGTGCACCTGAGTATAAGGCGCATCAGTCCAAAAATACGTCATGATAAGGAAAAAAACATATATAAATCGCACTGGACTATAAGTCGCATTTATTTAGAACCAAGAACCAGGAGAAAACATTACTGTCTCTAGAGGGTAGAGGGCGCTCTACTGAGCAGTATAGAGCCAGGCGGCAAGGAAGTCGACCGGAAGTTAAAGTTGGCCGGGTGCCGCCATCTTGTAGCAGAACTTCACTTGCGTTAGCATCCCATTGACCTCCCATTCATTTTGGCGTCACATTGACAGCGAATAACTTTACATCTGAGGCGTTTAAAGACTCCATTTGTCCATTATTTATTTCTTAAGATACACGACAATGTATAAAGGGCTTCATTACCTTGTTACATTATGGCCCCGTAGAAACAGTTTTTGTAAAAATAGGCTAATGACTGTGTCATAACCACGCGACTCTCTGTCGCATTACCGTACAGACAGGGGGAGAAGCTCGCAGGCAATTACCTTAATATGGCGTACTGGCGTTAAATTTTAAAATACTATACAAAATAATTAATCAGAATACTTACTCCTGCTCACTCACGCCAAAGAACTCCCCGCTCAAGCTCGCCGTTTCTGCAAGATTAACGATGGCAGTTTGCACGCACAGCCACTAGAAGATTTACATCTGGGCAGACAGGTTGCTGACGTCGTCAAGCTTCGTTTGAGTCTGCGCGTCAGAAACGGAATGCTAAAAATAGCTAAAAATGGGCTCCACTTGTCTCAATTGAGTTCCAATGGGGTCGCTGTGTCCATTTCTTTTACTGTCTATGTATAGAGCGCCCTTTCGCAGCTGGAGACGGTCATGTTTCTATTGGTTCATTTCTCTTGGTTAATTTCTCTCGGTTCATGTCAATAATGATAATAATAATAATTCCTTACATTTATATAGCGCTTTCTAGACACTCAAAGCGCTTACATAGTCAGGGGGTATCTCCTCATCCACCACCAGTGTGCATCATCCAGCTGGATGATGTGACGGCAGCTATAGTGCGCCAGAACGCCCACCACACACCAGCTTATTGATGGAGAGGAGACAGAGTGATGAAGCCAATCAGCAGATATGGGGATAGTTAGGAGGCCATGATGGTCAGAGGCCAATGGGCGAATTGAGCCAGGATGCCGAGGTCACACCTCTACTCTTTTTCGAAAGACATCCTGGGATTTTTAATGACCACAGAGAGTCAGGACCTCGGTTTAACGTCTCATCCGAAGGACGGTGCTTGTTGACAGTATAGTGTCCCCATCACTACACTGGGGCACTAGGACCCACACAGACCACAGGGTGAGCACCCCCTGCTGGCCTCACTAGCACCTCTTCCAGCAGCAACCTAGTTTTCTCAGGAGGGCTCCCATCCAGGTACTGACCAGGCTCAGCCCTGCTTAGCTTCAGTGGGCAATCGATCTTGGGCTCCAGGGTGATATGGCTGCCGGCCAAATTAATTTTGATAAATAAGTCGCACCTGACTAAGTCGCAGGACCAGCCAAACTATGAAAAAAAGTGTGACTTATAGTCCGGAAAATACAGTAAATGAATACACTGTTGCACCACTGAGAACTTTTAAGGCTTATTCTGTCGCGTTTATATAAGTCTTTTGACAGGCTGTGTCACAGAGCTGTAAAAAAAAGTTTATGCTCATAAAGTGAATGAGTTGCGTTTGTGCCTAACTCTTATTACAAAGCAAAAACAAACACTCTTCTTCGATTAAGTTTCTCTCAACTTAATGTGCACGAAGTCATCTAACACTCTGAAACATCTGTCATAGCAAATCATTGTGAATAATTAAGCGAAGCGTCTTCTCATAGGATAAGAACACGCATCTCATGAATAAATTAATAGACACTGACGCATCATTTATGTACTATAGTCTATTGCCACGTCACAACATGTAGATTTTAAACCCGGAAGATGAAAATAGCGCAAAAAAGCTTATACATTTACCAGTTATCTCCAACAGTTAAAATTATTGGATGCCAATGTAAAGGAGGCCAGCGAGTAGGTGCTGTGCAGGTAAACCTCACACCCCTGATCTCAAGAGACGCACTAGCGAATAATGCTAGTGGCTGCTGTCTTTAGCCTCCTAGTCTCAGCCTCAGATGACATGCCCACGGACTGTTGGCTGAACGTCTGATGCATATGGGACACAAAAGTGGAAACACTTCAGGAGTGTAAAAGTCGTCATTGGATTGGTTGAATTCTACAGGATTTCTACAGGAATTCTACAAGGCTTGTGTGTCGCGTTCTTTAATGTTCCACCTGGAAACAAAGATAGCGTGATGCCAAACCCCCTCACGAAAGAAGAAAGCCATCGTGTTTACAACTGTGATTACGAGCACTTATCAGGATCAAATGAACGCTGGAGTTTCAAAAGTATGTGAAATATTTAAAGTTCGTGTCATAGAATCTTTAATATAAGTCAGAGAGTTTTTCACACTGGTCTGTTATTGTGGCATCCGCCTCCCACACCAGAGACCAGGGTTCAAGACCCACTTAGAACAAGGATGAGGTCTGGTGGTGAGGAACTGGGGGAGAGGGGTTACATTGGTGCCGTGACCCAGATGGGATTGAGTGAGTGTAACTGAGCCCAGCGGATAAGCACTGTGCAGGTAAACCTCACTCCCCTCAAGAGATGAACTAGTGGCAGCAGTCTTTAGCCTCCTTGTTAGTCCGTCCACCTCTCACACCAGAGACCAGGGTTCAAGACCCACTCAAAACGAGGACGAGGTCTGGTGGTGAGGAACTGTGGGAGAGGGGTCACATTGGTGCCGTGACCCAGATGGGATTGAGTGAGTGTAACTGAGCCCAGCGGATAAGCACTGTGCAGGTAAACCTCACTCCCCTCAAGAGATGAACTACTGGCAACAGTCTTTAGCCTCCTTGGTAGTGCGCCCACCTCCCACACCAGAGACCAGGGTTCAAGACCCACTCAGAACAAGGACGAGGTCTGGTGGTGAGGAACTGGGGGAGAGGGTTTACATTGGTGCCGTGACCCAGGAATTAGTGATCAAAGGAATTAGATCAGAAGTATTCTAAAAGTATGGTCTGATTATTATTGTCATTTAAATTGGAGTACTTGTAAGTTAATGGTAGCTGTTTAATTGCTGGAGTGGATGCTAGATAGTTTTATACTGGCCCAAGTCCAACTCAAGTCTCTATGATATTCAGCTCTCTAGAAATGACTTTTAACCCTCTTTAATGTAAGCCTGTGTGATTTTGTCACCCGTTTTTCATCTGCCACACTATTTAGAAGTACATTAGTGTAGGGACTGCAATAAATATGCAGTAAAAGTCATAAAAAATCCCATCTCGACTTCCATAAAGTCTTCTTATGTTTGGGTGGTGTGCATTTTGGGTCAGTATGGGTTTTGAGAAGATCAAATCTATATTTGAGAACTGGATTATGGTTTTAACCGAATTATCCTCGAATCAGTTCAGATAAAGTGTCAGATCAGGCGGTCTGAGTCTCGCTATCTTCCCTGAAGCATGTGTGAGTCTGAAGTGTAAGCGGGATGGCTCGTTTTTCATTAATTCTACTCCTGTCAGCCAGAAGGGACCGAACGGGTGTGTGCGGCGAAGGCTTGTGTACGTTTTAGAGGCGTTTGGAAACTGATGAAGGCGGATAGAAGGAAGGAGGAGAAGGAGAAGAGAAATGGTCTAATATATGCCAGACTGTGAGAGCTGAATTCCCAGATGTCTCACGGCTTCCAGTGCAGCCAATTAACACGCTCTCAGCGACAGAGTGTCTTCTGCTTCACACACACACACACACACACACACACACACACACACACACACACACACACACACACACACACACACACACACACACACATATAAATGCACTTGCATACCTCCAAACCTAATAAACATGTTCAGAAATTTCTCCATTGCGCAAATAAGCCCTATTTGGTGCAGCAAAATGTATTTAAATGCCAGTTCCTGAAGAATGAACTGACTTCAGACTGAAGAAAACAAAATTAGTATGTATGTGCGTTTGGAAATTCTTCTTGCGGTAGGCAGAGAATGTAAATATCACACTGCCGAGGAGAGGTCACAGATAGAGGAGGGGTAGTTCGCTCTGATATTAATGCATTCAGCACTACCAGCCTGTAAAAGCCAGTATGCCAAATCCCATTGAGCCCCGAGTCTAAAAATAAAAGATGAAAGACAGATAGAGAGAGCGAAGAGAGGTGGAGGGTGCTTTGCCCTCTCTGCACCTCCTCTGGTTTTTTAAAACATCAACACACTGAGTCAAGTAAACGGGTTTGTGAGAACAAATAGTTGAGAAGCTAAAGTCGTCGCAGTGGATTTCAGTTGGTAAATAGTAAGATGGATATCTAGTGGAATGGAATAAGGTATCTAAATATATTAGGTTTAACATATTAGTTTTAAAATTAAAGGGATAGTTCACACCAAAATAAAAATTCTGACATTAATTACTCACTCTCATGTCTGTTCAAATCTGTAAGAACTTGTTCATTTTCATAACACAAATTAAGATATCTTTGATGAAATCCAAGAGCTTTCTGTCCCTCCATAAACAGCAATGCAACTGACAAATTCAAGGCCCAGAAAGGTAGCAATGACAGCATTAAAATTGTCCATTTGACATTAGTGGTTCAACCGCAATCTTATTAAGCTACAAGAAAACTTTTGTGTGCGAAGAAAACACGCGTTTACGAAAGGAACAATGTATAACGATGGGACCCTCATGAATATGGGTTGAAGACTGAAACAGAAGAGAAGAAATTGTTGAATAAAATCATTATTTTTGTTTTCTTGGCACAAAAAGTACTCTCGTAGCTTCATAAAATTATGGTTGAGCCTCTGATGTCACATGGACTACTTTAACGATGTCTTTATTTGTGTTCGCAGGAGTACTGCTATTCTAATGAACTGATTTCAGCTAAAATATCCTAATCTATTATCTTTAAACACCAATTTATTAGCCAAAGGTTTACCACTTGTTTTAGTATAAGTTTCAGTCGGATTAGCTTTTATAGTATTGTGACTAACAAAAACTCTATTATATGCAGTTTTATTAGTTACCATAATTTTAGCATTAGCATATTAACATATTTGTATAGGCTACATTAGAAAACTCTTAAACTAGCTGTGTATCGCGACTTTCGCATTAATTTTAGCTGAAGTGTTAGAAATTGTATTAAAATTTGTGTAGTATCATAACTGATCAAGTAAAATATACATATACATTTTTTTTTTTACTTTAAGGTATCAGCGCTGGTTACAGGTTTACCATTGGTTAGTTTTAGCATTAGTGTTATTATCACTTGTAGTAGGGATAATGCGATGTATGAAAACTCTATTAAATGTTATTTTAGTAGCAACATTTTATCATTAGCATTTTACCATATTTATATCACGGTAGTATTAATTTTGTAGACTCAAAACTAATATTAGCTCTTTGATAGCTTCAACAGTTTTAGCATTTCTTGTGCATTTGTATTAAAATTAGGGTGGCCATTTCTATAAAAAGTAAAACACTTTGGACACTGAATCAACACTGTTTTCCATTCAGGAGCCATATTTTCATGAGATCACTGGCATTTAATTTCATAAGGACAAGCTTTCTAAACAAAGGATGTGTAATTTCTCATGCAAATTTCCTAAATCTACTCAATTTGAATAATTATTTAAATAAGACACGATAGGGATGAAATGACATCGAGATCTACAAAAACCATATTTGCATTGCATAAGTGGCACAGAAGCTACATCTGAAGGGGCATATACAGTGGGGATCGAAAGTTTGGGCACCCCTTGCAGAATCTGTGAAAATATGAGTAATTTTCAAAAAATAAGAGAGATCATACTAAATGCATGTTATTTTTTATTTAGTACTGTCCTGAGTAAGATATTGTACATAAAATATTTTAACATTTATTCCACAAGACAAAAAAAAAATGCTGAAATTATTAAAATAACCCTACTCAAAAGTTTGGGAACCCTTTGTTCTTAGTACTGTGTTCTGTAACCTGATGATCCTCGACTGTCTTTCTGTTTTGTGATGGTTGTGCATGAGTCCATTGTTTGTTCTGAACAGTTAAACTGAGCAGCGTTCTTCAGAAAAATCTTTAAGGTCCTGCAGATTCTTCAGTTTTCCAGCATCTTTGCATATTTGAACCATTTCCAGCAGTGACTTTATGATTTTGAGATGCATCTTTTCAGACTGAGGACATTTGAGGGACTCAAACACAACTATTAAAAAAGATTCAAACATTCACTGATGCTCCAGAAGGAAACAAGATGCATTAAGAGCTGGGGGGTGAAAACTTTTGAACACAATGAAGATTTTGTTGAAATATAATTTTTTTTCCATTTAGTTCTGCCCTTCGTAAGCAACAGAAGATACTTGTATGTTTCCCGGTACACAAATTAAGTACAATTTACCTTGATCTTCAAATTCCAAAAGTTTTCACTTTTTAAGTATACTTAAAAGTGCTGTTGACATGAAATTTTCACCAGATGTCGGTAACAACCCAAGTAATCCATACATACAAAGAAAACAATACAAATAAGTGTAATAGAATGGAATGACCCAGGGAAAAATTACTGAACACACTTACTGAAATGTATTTAATACTTTGTACAAAAGCCTTATGACAGCTTCAAGACACCTCCTGTACGGAGAAACTAGTCACATGCATTGCTCAGGTGTGATTTTGGCCCATTTTCCCACACAAGAAGTCTTCAAATCTTGAAGGTTCGATGGGCCTCTTCTGTTAACTCCAATCTTTAGTTCTTTCCATAGATTTTCTATTGGATTCAAGTCGTGTGATTGTCTGAGCCATTCTAGTAGCTTTGCTTTCTTTCTCTGAAACCAGTTGAGAGTTTCCTTATTTGTGTGTTTGGGATCATTGTCTTGCTGAAATGTCCACCCTTGTTTCATCTTCATCATCCTTGTAGATGGCAGCAGATTTTTATCAAGAATGTCTCGGGAAATTTTTCCATTGGTAGGGTGGCCATACGGGACACGTACCAGCCAGGATTTTAATATTGCTTAAAATATCCAGGTTTTGGCTGTTTGCACTGTGCTGGTCTAACGTTGTGTGAGATTCATGAGAGCTAATTAAAAGCAGAGCAGATGGCTCCTTATACATTGATGTCTTTTTTTGATTGGTGAGCACTGACACTTCAAGTCAAACAAACGAACAAACACGTCGCGCCACAAGGACTCTTATATTTGAAAGAAAACAGCGCATCCTTGTGGCACGGCTGACACAGAAGAGCGTAGCTATGTTTGAGTGATGTCGAGAAACACAGAGGAGAGTTTTGACAAAGTAATTGTTTAATAAAGTCGTTATTTTTGTTTTATTCGCGTACAAAAAGTATTGTCGTCGCTTCATAACGTTACTGTTGAACCACTGATTGCAGACAGACTATTCTGACGATGTCTTTCATACTTTTCTGGACCTTGACAGTGTATTTTACTTGACAGTTTACGGGACAGCCACAAGCATCCCGGTTTTCATACAAAATATCTTAAATTGTGTTCAGAAGACAAACAAAGCTTTTATGGGTTTGGAACGACATGTGGGTAAGTGATTAATGACAAATATTAGTATTAGAACGGATACTGACAGAACTAATTATATAACTGATCAAATATGTATAATCTAGTATAAGTTTAGGTATTTCGTTTTTGTAGTATCATAACACTGACCAGTCAGAAGTCTTTCTAGTGACTCCAGACTTATCAGAAGATGGTTGAAACCGTCCTGTAAGCGATAACAACATGCAAATTTATTCACCAGCTCTGACACAGAAACTAGATCACATTCCCTGTTTTGGTTTGTGTGTGGAGATGTGTGTGAGGCAAAAAGACAGAGCGAGCGGAAGACAGGTTTTCAGAGCAGCTGTTGTGTTGGATTTCAACATTCTGCATCTCACCGTCTCTAAAGGCTCTGCCCTAGTTTCACAGAAGAGACAGCTACAAGAAAGTAGAAAGCAAAGTTACAAGCAACAAACCATAAACATTTATTTTAATCAACATCTATGTGTCCTGCTGATCCATGAAGCTAGCTAAAGCTTCCTTAAGCAGTCAAGGACAAGATCTTCAATGAGTTAATACATCATGCGCTACTGATACATCTGAGAATAACTGTCACAAAACGGTTCTTGCCGCATAGCAGCAGCATGTTTGTTCACTGTGTGATTCAACTAACAAACTGTTCCTCGAAATCGCTCATGTATTTTCAGACATCCATAACCTGGAAGAATGGGTGTTTTTTAATTTTTTAGCCTTTTTGAGCTGAATAAAGCATAAATTGATTTGTAAAATATGAAAGAAAACACCATAACACCAAACACCAAAATCAATGTTGCGATATTTTTTTACAATATTGTAAGGGTTATGGGGTCATAACATTCTTAACCTGCAAGAATGAGTGTTTATCTGATTTTTTTAGCCGCATATGCTCAAAGTGACTTATACAATACGGAACTGAACAAACTAAATGTTGCGATTTTTTTTTTCCATTGGCGCACTATATGAGTTATGCAAATTTCCTCTTTCCAAATCAAACATTTATAACCTACTGAAATGTGTATCAGCTTTTTTTAATCATATACGCTCAATTGCTGATTTGTAAAGTACGAAAAACATAAAATCAATGTGGCTATTTTTCACAATACAGTAGCCTATAAGTTACGCAAATTTCCTTGTTAGTTCTCGTAACATTCATAACCTGAAAGAATGGGTGTTTGTCAGGTTTTTTGAGCTACATATGCTCAAAGTGACTTATTTTAAGTAAAATATAAAAGAAGGCATGAAATCAGTGTTGCCATATTTTTCATTACAGTGTTGTACAAGTTACACAAATTTTCTCGTATGTTCTGGTAAATCAAATGCTCATACCCTACTGGAATGTTTACCAGCTTTTTTTGAGCCACATATGCTCATATGCCCTAAATCAGTGTTGCAATATTTTTCATTACGATATGAGTTTTCATCATTGTTCTGTACAGCACAGGGTGAAACACAACACGAAAATGGACATAAAGCAACATGAATGTGCAGAATGGTTAATGACTAAAATCATATAAAATGTTACGTGTCTAATAAATTGTTACATGGTGATGATTTAAAGTAACTGTACTTTAAAACAAATCTAGTTAAATGCAAACACAGCTGTCAATACATATTTTGCCGAATTGTATCAAAGAAGGGCAAAATAAGTTTGATATATATAAACAGTGCAAAACCAATATTTCGGTACCATAGCTTTATGAGCGATGGTAAATTGCGTAATATTAATGCAGGTTACTCGCGTAACTCATAATGTACTGTAATGAAAAATACCGCAACAGTGACTTGCCAAATTTTGTATACTTCAGATCACATTTACTCACAAAACATCCATTGTTTCCTATTCCACCTCTTAAAAAAACGTTAACAATATTTTTAAAGGACAATAATTTTTAGTCAATTTAATAATAAACAAAATAAAAATATATGCATTAGATTATGAGACAGAGCCTGGCAAATAAATCTGATGAAACAGCTTCAAGAAACTGTAAAAATGTTTTCATTTAAATATATATGAATATTTTATTTATTTTTTTGAAAAATTGCCTCCTGTGATGTGCTTATAAATTCAATGTCCCTTCAAAGCATTTACCCATGACGGACTAAAGATGAATTATTACTGTAATCCTTTATTCACACGATGCGTCATTGTGATCTACAATATCCTACGGTTTTAAGAACTTCATAATTTTGGTGATTGGCTCTGGCCGCAGTATCAGCACTCCTTGCAGAAGCTGCTGACTTTCTCATATCAGCATAAATATGACTTCCTAATGAGCAAGGAGTGGTTTCGGCTTTCCACAGATACATGAGTCTCCATAAATCCTTGCTTGTTACCCAAGATGCACTGCATGTGGTACAACTAAAACCTCTGCAGTTTGTTGTAAGATTAAGATGCAGATGTTGTTCCCGAGACAACGTGTATGTTTTTTTTTCAGTGTAAACTTCTAGTGTGTCCACTGGGATTCTGTAGGAGAATGAATGACTGCATGGATTATGGATATTTAATTGACTGTCAATGTGTTTCTTGAAATCAGCTGGCACGAGACATCTAAAACAGAGTGGATTTTTCTAAAAGGAGCAGAATTTATATTTAGAAACTGCTAAATCTTTCATCTCATGCTGCAGCAGCTCAGTTAACGGTGTTCCTGAGGAACAGAGAGAGTGTGTATTTGTATGAGTAATGATTTCTGCCATTTGAATGGGTGTGCAAACTTTAGCTTAAGGCCAACAATGGGGTTTTTAAGCATGATAATTATAGTTTTCTAGCAAGGTTGACATTGCAACACCACCTTAATTCAGTCATCCCAACAAACAAATATTGTTTGCCAATTCATGGTTACAAAACAAAAACCTAAAGAGTATATTCTTGGAATTGGTTCCCCAAAAATCTCCAAAGTGGAACCATACACTAATGTTGGGGAGCATTCCATGTTTTCTCTACTATGCTATACTCTACATTAATATTCTTTACCATACTGTAGTGTATTCTATATTGCTGCACTGTACGATCAATTGCAGATGTAAACTAGATGCACAGACTGTCCTGAAATGCAGATCTGAGTACTTTGAGAGTTTGGCTGACCCTTTAGATTTAGATGGAATATCTCGGATCGCTCATCCAGTCTCAGGATAGAGGATTCAGGTGCATTAGAGGTCAATATAAGGTCGATAACTGGACCCGAGCCACACTGCCGTTTGAGTAGCTCAGTCACACCATGTGCTGACATCACAGTGTGAAGAGATGAAATCTGATCCAGGCCACTTTACTTGCTGGAAATTATTCAGACACAGTTTTACAGCAGGGGGAAGCATATATATAATGTTTAGATATATATATCTTCAGACAAACACTTATCAAAATCAATATTAACTATATATACTTGCTGAATGTTGGAGTGGATGGTGACTGGATACAGGCTGTAAAAAGTAACTAGGAATTTAACTTTAATTCATAATATTTCCATTCGCAGTATGACATGATGTTAAAGGAATTATCTGTTTGTCCAAATAATTAAGTTGATATTTTTTCATTGTAATTTAATTTAATTTAATTTAATTTAATTTAATTTAATTTAATTTAATTTAATTTAATTTATTATTTTATTTTTAAAAATAATTTATGGACTTTGAATAGTACATTTTATTATTTATTTTAAAAAAGTTTGATAAACATCACATTAAAGTTTGTATGTATGTATTTGCTTAAATAAGCAATATAAAAATACAATAAAAAACACTTCAAATTTAAAGTTTGTCCAACTAAGGAACTATCTTTTGAATTTGTTTATTAATTTGTTTATTTATTTAAAACACTTTTAACAAAATCAAACACTTTACATTTACAGTTCTTCCAAAATATAAACACTCATTTATGTCTGTATTTATTTATTTTTTTATAAATGAAATAAACACTACCTATTTAAAGTATTTCCAACTAATTAACTGTTTCAAAGGTAAAAATTTAATAAATAATATAAGAAATGTAATATAACATATCTAAAAAAAAAATGCACTTCCCCCAATTCAAGTTTCACACAATTTAAGTTTGTCCAACTAATTTAACATTTGTTTTTAAATGGTAAAAACTATTAAAACATTTTAAGTTGAAATCATTTTCATTTGAACTAATTTTTCCTCATTCCTTTGCAGCTGTTTCTATAATGCGGCATAGTGCATCAGCGTTTGGATTTGCTGTAAGTATGCAGACAGTTCATATAATTAAATTGTTATTATGGCGTAGTTGTTAACGTTTTAATGCTTCACTTTATCGCTGTTGTCCATTTGTTTGCAGTTTGATGCCACTCTGGACGTCCTGTCCTCCATAATCGTGATTTGGCGATACAGTAATGCGGCGGCCGTCCATTCAGCACACAGAGAATACATGTAAGTACACGTTATCCTTCCTCCATTCATTTACTTCAGCAGGTTAAAGCAAGTTAACATTTCCAAAAGACCACCAGTTTAGTTGGATGGAGGCCAGGCAGACAGACTCTCCTGTCCCACAGGAAGTGGCCTCGCTCTGGGTTTCATGTCTAAAGAGTGTCCTTAGACAGTCTCTCTCTGTGTTCGCCATCCTTTATCGGCTGAGGGACAGAATAGAGATGGCAAAAGGGTGGGAAGGATTGTGAACAGAAAGAAAGAAGAGGAAGCAGAGAAAAAGAGAGACAGGACAAAGGCAGAAGTGTGTAGAAAGTACAGTACAGACACACAAATGTAATGAATCGGGTTTGTAATGCAACATGGGTTGCTCTGGGGAATCTGCCGGGGAGACAGATTACATCATAACGCAGGATGCATTAGCGAGATGACGTATCTACTGGACTGCAGGATCATAAAGTCAAACCATATGAGAATAATGATGTACCACAGCAGCTTTGAAAGAAAATTTTAACTGATTATTCATCATTTCTTTTGTGAGATGGATGCTAATGTTTTCTGCAAGGTGGTTTCTAGGGCATTGCTAGGTTGATCTGAGTGGTTCTCAGGGAGTTTCGATGCGATTATTAAAGTTTTCTGACTGGTTGAGCATTGATGGGTTGTTGTTAATGTGTTCTGGGAGGTTACGATTTATTCGGGGTAACTAGGAAAATGCATTTTATAAAATAAACACACCTAGTAGTTAAATTGCAAACAGCATGTCGGTTGTCCATCGGAAGCTGAGAGAAGGCATATTATTTTAGCTTTCCAACAAAACCCAAGTCTGAAACGACCACAACTTTTAAGATTGAATATAGATTTAATTTTTAATGTACGTTTTGATACAAATATTTTGAACACACTAAATATTAAATTCAGTCGACTGTCAAGCCCCGCATCAGCGGGGTTTCTTCTTGGCCTGATTTTAGGAGAGATACTGGATTCAATTCATTTGCATGTCTTCATTTCATTTTAATTTGATCTCCTGAGACTATAGCTGTGTGTGTGCGTGTGTGTTTATTTGGTTTAATTAATCACTAAAACACAAAGCCTGATATGATCCAGGTGTGAGAAAGAGAGCAGAAAGGCCCTAAAACGTCACCGGATTTTACCCAACTACCCCTGCAGCAGAGTAAATAGTGGAACAGATGCTCTCGCTCAACCAGGCTTAATTAGACAACTAAAGCCCTCACCGGCTTAATTTATAAACGCAGGGCTTGACAGGTCTAATAAGATCGAGGCACTAAAGTGAGCAGAAGCTTCAGAGTCGTGTTTTATTAACCGACTCAGACACAGGAGGGGAATTAGAGCATGAACTCAATAAAGCATCAGTTGAATTGACGCTGTGGTTTACTCAATGTACCTGTGTGTATGTTTTCCAGAGCATGTGTCATTCTCGGGGTTGTGTTCATCTTGTCGGCCATCACTATCCTGGTCAAAGCCATCCATGACCTCGCCACAAAACTGCAACCAGAAGTGGTAAGAGAACACATAATGCTGTATCTTATTTGGTTGATTAATTTGTTCGTTCACTCACTTGATTTAGTTGGTTTCTTCATTGCATTGGTTGATTGATCACAAGTATAGGTTTCTGCATTAAAGTAATGGGAGTTACCAGATCAGGGTTTTTTTACACCATGATACCTGATTGGTTGACGTCATAGTGGCGTTAGGTTTAGGGGTGGGGTTGGGTAAGGGGGTCATTTAGATTGCATGATTTAGAAACACCCAGCAGTTTGAAAACACCCACATGGTGGTAAACGCCCACTTTTGCTCTGATTAGTTCAGTTGTTGATTCATTTGTTTGTTCATTCACTCACTAAATAAATAAACAATTGAATCAGTGAATCAGAATCAGAAGAGCTTTATTATTACCAAGTACGTTAGTATGTTTCGCTCACAAGGAGTTTGATTTGTCGACAGGAGCTTCCAATGCAAAAGAAAGTAAAGGCATTGTGCAGACGTACATAGAAATAACGCAATAGGCATGGAATATAACACTAATATAAGGAAAAACAGAATTAGATAATGTACTATATACAGAATAGAAGTAAAGGAAAAAAATTTAGTTGTTTAAATAAACGTACAGATTTTGTTAAAAGTGTGCAGATATGTTATTTACAAAGTTTAAAGGTATAGAAATTTTGGATTCTGTGTATAAATATGTCAGTTGTGATGGACGATGTATAATTAAGTAAAAGTTTAATGGTTCAGGCTAAATATAGCCTGCTGAAAAAAAAGCTGTTCTTGTGCCTGGCTGTTCTGGTGGTCAGTGCTCTGTAGCGCCTGGCAGAAGGCAACAGTTCGAAGAGAGAGTGGGCTGGGATTGAGGGGTCCAAGGTGATTTTCTTAGCCCTTTTCCTCACCCTGGAAATGTAAAGATCTTGGAGGCTGGGCAGAGGGGCACAGATAATCCTCTCAGCAGTCCTGACCGTCCGTTGTAGTCTCTTGATGTCTGATTTGGTAGCTGAACCAAACCAGACAGTTATGGATGAACACAGGACAGACTCAATGATAGCACAGAAGAATTGTTTCAGCAGCTCATGTGCTAGGTTGAATTTCCTCAGCTAGGAAGTACATCATCTGCTGGGCCTTTTTTCACAATGGAGTTGATGTGAGTGTCCCACTTCAGGCCTTGAGAAATGGTAGTGCCAAGGAATTTGAATGACTCCACTGCAGCCACAGTGACGTCCACGATGGTGAGTCGGGGGAGTCCATGGTCATCTCCACCATTTTGAGCGTGTTGAGCTCCAGGTTGTTTAAGACTTCACCAGACAGCCAGCTCTTTAACCTCCTGTCTGTAAGCAGACTCGTCTCTGTGGTGTCTAGTGACTGTAGTGTCATCCACAAACATCAGGAGCTTGACAGAGGGGTCCTTTGAAGTACAGTCATTCGTGTACAGGGAGAAGAGCAGCGGGGAGAGAACACATCCCTGAGGGGCACCAGTGCTGATAGTGATAGTCCTGGATGTGAGTTTGCCCAGCCTTACTACTGCTGCCTGTCTGTCAGGAAGCTGGTGATCTACTGACAGATGGAGGTGTGCGTGAAGAGCTGTTTGGGTTTGTCTGAGAGAAGGTCAGACATGATGATATTGAAGGCCGAACTGAAGTCCACAAATAGGATCCTTGCGTAATTCCCAAGTCTTTCAAGGTGTTGCAGGATATAATGCAGTCCCATGTTGACTGCATAGTCCACAGGCATGTTTGCTCTGTAGGCAAACTGAAGAGGATCCAGCAGGGGTCCAGTGATGTCCTTCAGGTAGACCAGGACCAGTCACTCAAATGACTGGTGGAGGGTGGTAGACTGTAAAGACAGCAAAACACATTCAGATCGTCAGCCAGTTGTTGATCCTCCACAGACTGTCTTGTACGAGGTGATGTTCTTGAGACCAGTCCATACTGACACCGGATCGTTGGCTTAAAATGGTTTTCTCAGATTTTCAGAGTAGTTATTTTTAGCCACTCTGATCTCCTTTTGTTAGTCTGTTCCTGGCCTAGTTAAACAAGATTTTAACCCCACTTCTGTAAGCATCCTCTGTGGCATGACGAAGCTGTTTGAGTTTCCCAGTAAACCACAGTTTATCAAAACTGAATGATAAGAATGTCCTTGTGGGGAGGCACATATCCTCAAAGAAACTGAAATATGAAGTTACAGTCTCTACACTCCCATCAGTGAGGTCGAAACAGCCCGTTCTGCTTCAATAGTCCATTTTTTTATGTCAGTATAAGATGAGCCATATTCATTGAATTTGTTGAACAAACAAACAAATCATTGGTTGGTTGATTGATTGTTTCTCTGTTGATTTATTCATTCATTTGTCTGTTCATTCACTCATTCACTAACTTATTCATTGTAGTGGTTGGTTGATTAGTTTGTTTGTTTATTTATTCCCTCACGGATTAATTCATGGATTGGTCGATTAGTTGTATCAGTTACTGATTCCTTTGCTTGTTAAATCGTTCAGTGATGGATTCATTCATTAGTTTGTTCGTTCACTCACTCAATGATTTATTCACTGTAGTGATTGATTGATTTGTTTGTTCAACCCTTCAGTGATTTTTTTCCAATAGTTTTGTGTTTGTACAATTACTCATTCACTTATGTATTTATTGTATTGGTTGATGACTTTGTTAATTTAATCACTAACTGATTCATTCATTAGATTGGTTCTTTCAGTGGCTGATTCATTTATTAATTTGTTTGTTCATTAAATCACTGATTTATTTAGGCATTGGCTGACTGATTGTTCCATTGATTCACTCACTAACTGATTTATTCATTGTAGTGGATGATTCATTTTTTTGTTTGTCTGGTTACTCAATTGCTGATTCATTCATATGATTAGTTGACTGGTTGATTCATTCACTTGTTCAATCATTCACAGACTGATTCATTAACTGATTCACTGATTGATTGTCATCACCAACTGTTATTTTGTTTTTTAAGCTGATTCGATTCTGTCATTTTCTAAACATATTTCTGTTTATTTTACTCTTAGCATTCATACTCTCGTATCTCATTTCCCCGCTGGCTTTTTATTTACTGTAAATTCCATTCAAGAGAGTCTTTCGGATGAAGGACGGCACACACAAACACAACACTTCAACTTTTTATGTCACCGGTTGTGTGAGTTTTTCCCCGGCTGGAACTAACGGCACCTGCTTAACAGCAGAAGTGTAAAGCTGAATGAACATGACGAAGACGAGGTGTGAAGTCACGGACAAGATTAGAATAGTCTGATATCACTGTTGCCAGGCAGGGAAATATTTCCCCTAAACCAGTTACCCCTCCACTATCACTCACTCTCTCAATCTAGCTCTCCATCCATATTCCTGTGATGAAATGAGACACCGAAAGCCTTGGTCTGATATTGCCTCAGTGGTCTTAATACTCCACTGCTACTGTACATTCTTTAAAGCAAAGCAAATAAGCCTCTTTTCTATCAAGAGCCAACCAAACAAAGCTCATTACGAACTTTGTTTACTAGTATTACTATGAGTTTTAAAAATATATATTCAAACTTGTTAAAAAAACATTCTATGATGACCTAAAAAAATGTATATGATGAAATTACAAAAACTTGAAAAGTTTCTACAAAAGACATCAATGATTTAAAATGTAAAAAAAAGAGAGAAAATAACATAAAAGCTGAAAAAACTGTATATGATGACATAAAAACAACAACAAAAAATGATTATACAAGGATCTAAGATATATGAGACTTTTCTACAATGAGAACAAAAACTAAAAAACATTCTACGATGAGTTTCTACAATGACATACAAAAACTATTTCTTTTACAATGACCTAAAGTAAAAAAATAAAAATAAAAACATCTACAAAGCATAATGCAAACTGAAAAAAAGTTCTATTATGACCTAAAATTTTGAAGAAATTATATGATGCCATAAGGAAAACTGAAAAAAACAAAACAAACTATGATGACATTAAGACATAAAATATTTTCTAACATGACATAAAAATAAAAAATAAAGTTTCTACAATAACGTAAGAAATACATTTCTACAATAATGTAAAAACTCTATGACATAACAAGAACTGACAAAGGTTCTACGATGACAACAAGTTCGTACAACAACATAACAACAACAACTAAAAAAGTACATTATAAACATTATAACATAATGTTTTTAACTTCACACCCCCCCCCCCCCCCCCCCATCCGAAAACTGTTTGAATAGGCATGGCAAATTGTAGACTCGGAAGTAAATGCCTGTATTTTTGACAGAGTTCCTCATAGATAGAAGATGATTTGATTTAGGTAAAAAATGCATAACTCAATACATATCAAACAATCTGTAAGAGACAGACCACATAATGAAAACTGTTACTCACACTTGTGTTGCGATATTATCATTACTGTCGGATCCAACATAGTCAAAACAGCAATCTTTCAGAAAAAAAAAAAAACAAGTAAAATTGTGCCTTGTTTGTAAATGAATCTGTGGTAAAATGAACTGAACAAAGGACCAAGTTCTTACTGACGTAATCTGGATATTCATTAAATATAAGGTTAATTTACTCTTTCCTAACGTTGGGATGAAAAGGAAGGCAATGCAAAAATAGTTTTTCCACAACTTGGCACTAAACAGTTTCTTGTTGTTTTCAGAGCCATCTTTATATTTGGTTTCCGTGTAGACCCGTGTAGAACACTACATGCACGAATTGGTGGGCGGGGCTAAACAGGCAGCAATGTAGAAGCAGGTGTTGACATTTTTCTGCAGAGGCCGTGCTTAACCACACTCATGTTATAGAACATTTAAAAAGCTGCCATTTTGGCAGACTGCCTTCATTATAAGCTGTTTTTAGACTAACAAGAAAGTTTTGAGTTCTGAAACTTCCAGGATGTTTTTATTGTACAATGACCTTTTTATGTCAAAAGATCAAGGAAATTTTGGTTTTTCAGTTCATGGCCTCTTTAAGAATGTTCTATTATGATCAAAAGTCATTAGACTGTAAACCTTTTAGAAACTTTGAAAGAGCGTAGCAAACGAAATTAGGGTGTAATAGAGAAGACGATAACCAGATGAGAGATACAGAAGAAAAGGAGGAGAAAGAGCGGGAGAAAGAGTCAGTGATGATGTTTTAATCAGGGCTCTATGGCTTCTCTCTGGAGGATTCCTGTTCCTGTCTCAGCGTGTAAGCTGGGTTTTGGCGCATACAAGCGCCGCCTAAAAATAGACCCAATATTTCTCCCTCCCTTCATCTGCTGCTGATGTCAGAAACACTTCCCCCCTTCTTTTCTCTCTTCTTTTTTTCCCCTCACACTCTCTCTCTCTCTCTCTCATGCTCTTTCGTTCTCTAATGAAATGTTAATAGGCTGTTCAGAACAAGGTGTTTGAAATGGACTGCCCCCTTTCGCAATCCCACGCGTGCGTTTCTGAGAAAGATCGACTGTTTTTCTGGGGCTATAAAATCAATACAACAGGCCTCCGCTGAATGTCTGTAATAGTCCCATTTGCGCCTTTTACACTTCCTGTCGTAAACCTACTAGATAAAAAAAAAAATAAATCAGTTAAGCAAGCAGCAAAACTGACACAAAAATACAGCGCTAAATGATGCTTACGTAATTTTATGGTCGAAACCACAATAATAAAAGACACATAGCCAGAAACAATTATGATAGCACAACTGGCACCAACTCCCTGTCTGAGAGGAGATGGATGATCAGAGATGTTTCCGAGCGAGACATTGTGGGGGATGTTTGTGGGCAGGCAGACAGCGTTTGCGATAAATTCGAGGGCGTGAGGTTGTTTTTAATTCTTCAGGGAGGGTTAGAGTTGTTCGACACCGTCCGCGAGACACAAACCTCATTGTTTTCTGCTTTCTTCACCTGCGTGACATCAATATTGATGAGCTTCTCTCGCCAGAAGATCCATCATATTGTTTAATGTGGTGGGAACCGATGATGCATTGACTGACCATTTGTGTGTGTTTGTGTTGGATGTTATGTTTGATGGTGCTGGGAACCTTGCAGCGTTGCATTTCTTCACGTCTGCAAGGCCAGCGCACAATTTTAA
Organism: Carassius gibelio; assembly: GCF_023724105.1. Classification (NCBI taxonomy): domain Eukaryota; kingdom Metazoa; phylum Chordata; class Actinopteri; order Cypriniformes; family Cyprinidae; genus Carassius; species Carassius gibelio. The sequence goes on along the minus strand of NC_068417.1, from coordinate 22,130,914 downwards.
TGATTCTGCTTGGGGCAACTCTATTCAGCTTTTATTTTTTGCATCATTTCATTGTCTCTTTCATCTCTGTGCTCCTTATTTCCATTCATATTGCTTTCTTTTTAATATATCCATAGATACTTCTCATACTTGATTTGTAGTATGCATAATATACTTATTTACATGTGTGGAATAGACCGATTTAGAGTTGTTCTGAATACTAGACTCTTTAAAGCATAGCACACAGTATATATTGTATACTGAAATATTATGTATTATGCAGCAACATATAAGTATACTACATCATCAAAAGACCTCATTAATTTAGCAAGTGTGTTTAGCAATTTTGTGCATGCACAGGATATCTTAAACGCACTTGGAACATGACTGCAGTGAGGTCATGTGACAATTTAGTATGCTACTATTGCATACTGCATACTGTTTTTATAAATAGGGAACAGTATAGTATTCCATTCTGAACATAGCTTAACTTTAGCTGCCTTTGAAATATTACATACTGCACAGTATGTACTGAAATAGAACGTATTATGCAGCAATAGATGCTTCAAATATTAGTATGCTACACAACTGTCAAAACTGTGCATGTTTACTTCAAGTGTGCGGTATGCAAATTTTTGTTTGCATACATGGTAAATGCACTTAATAATGAGGTCAAATGACAATTTAGTATGCTACTAATTAAAACACTTCTGCTTGATTCTGAATACTGTTTTTTAATAGGAAGCAGTACGCTACTCTGTATTCTACTCTGAGCATACTTTGATTATGTCTAGAATGCTAGCAGACTACTTTCTGCATACTCCACAATTGATATTGTATACTGAAACCGTATTGATCACGCAGTGATATTAATTTCAGTAGTTTGTCAAAAAACATTAATGTGTATGTTTACTTCAGCAAGTGTGCAGTATGGATTTTTTCTATGCATGTGATAATTTAGTATGCTACCGTATTAAATATTAACCGTTGCATACTGTGCACTATTTCATACTTTAAAAAGCAAGAAAAAATAGTATGCTGATATTCTCTTCTAGCACACAACACTCTGAATACTAGACAGGATACACTGTATTTATGTTATAAGAAACACTTCAAACAGTAGTATGCTACATTGTAAATAAACCTCATTACCTTGCATGTTTACATCAGGTGTGCAGTATGCCAATATTTTTTTATGTAAACATGCACACAGTTCATGAGATCATGCGACAACAATTTAATATGCTATAACTGAAACACTCCTGCTGCGTACTGAATACTGTTTTTTTAATAGCAAGCAGTATGCTAGTATTCTGTTCTTAACATACTTTGTCTAGAATGCTAGCATACTACTTAATATATATGCTGTATTCTGAAACAGTATTTATTATGCAGCGATATACATTTCACTAGTTTGTTAAAAAAAACAGTATTTTCCATGTTCCATTTTACTTCAGCAAGTTCATGGACTGTGATAATTTAGCATGCAACTGTTTTAAATGTTTACTGTTGCATATAAAGTACTGTTTTACACTTAACAACTAAAAAACAAGAAACAATATAATACTATGTTGGTATTTCTTTCCGCTAGCATACTATACACTCCATACTAGACAGTTTCAACCAATTAATCTCATTACCTTGCACGTTTACTTCAAGAAGTATGCAGTATGCAATTTTTGTTATCTTCACCTGAAAACATACACTTCATTATTTAGTATGCTACAGTTAGAAATGCAGGGGTAACACTTCAAACAGTGCATGCTACATTGTCAATAAACATCACCTGGCATGTTCACTTCAGCAAGTGCATAGTATGCTTTTTATGCGTAAAATAATGGGACCATGTAGGATCCTTCAGTTTGAAATGCTTAATGCTGCATACGGTTTCAAACTATTATTGTATAGTACACTACACTTACATACTACATACTGCATACTACATACTAGACTGTATTTATGCAGTGAATTATGAAGTGCTTCAAACAACAGTGCGTTTCATTATTATCAGAACACATCAAAACATTAACTTCAGTGAGTGCATAGCATAATCTATATTGCAGAAATAGTAAATGTGGTATGATGGATAGAATGTTACTTAGAATACAACTCGACTCATCATTATTTGATCAAAGCAGACATTTTTACTCAAATTTGAATGCAACAATAATATATTAAGCCACTGTAATGAGTTTTGTTTTACAGCTGTGTCACATACTACTAGTTGAAACGTTTACAGTTTTCTTTTTTTTACAAATAATACGCAGGATACAGTATATATCTCAGAGTTTGATTTCCTTTACAGTGTGTCCTCATCAGTATGAATGGCTGTTGAATAAAACAGTGCAGTTAAATGTTATGAATGCACGTTCTCTTTCTCTCTCTCTTCCTCCAGGATGACTTCCTGTACAGCGTCTCGATTGTCAGTGGGATTGCGTGTGCTATTCTGTCCGTCTGTAAGTTCATGCTGGGGAAAGTCCTCACCAGCAGGGCCCTCATCACTGACGGTACGTTTCCCCGGAAACCCAACAGGTTGCCTTGGTGACAGCCAGCCTGATTTATTCCTCACACAGTGCCGTCTCAATTTGTCTGCTCTTATTTGGCCCGAGCTCCTCCCTTTCTGACCTCCCACCGGCTGGAAGCAGCAGAATTCCACACGTGAATCAGTTTCAGTAAACCAATTCCATCGAATCCCAAAAAGAATATCATTTTCGAAACACGAAGATGTCCTAAGTTTGTCAGAAAAATAAATGCACGCAGTGTCATTCCAATTCGTTTCCTATCTGTATAAAGATGTTGATGATGAGATGTTTAGCAGAATGTGCTTTTCTTTTCTATAGATTGAAAGATAGTCAAGCTCCAAAAGTGACTAAATATATGTTGTCGTCTATGGCTTCAGATGACTTACTTTTATGGTGGTTTTATGGCGTTTTCATTTGTTAATTTGAAAGAAACTTGAAAATGAACTGATGAGAAAATGCAACAGATGAGTAGATAGACGGATGAGCAGATGGAGGGTGCAGAGACAGACATATATAGAGACAGATATGCACAGATGGATACACATACACACACACGCACGCACACACACGGTTAAAATGAAAATATAGAAATAATAAATACGTGATGTAAGATTTGCTTGAAGCAATTTCTGAGTAAAAACCGTTTCAAATAACTATAAGAAACCTCAGGTAGAATTTAATATGAAATCTGTTTGTGAAATCATGTTTAGTTAGCGAGTTTAGCTAACTAAAATATCTCTGATGTCTCATGTTTAGTAAGTTTTGCTAAAAAAAAATAAAGTTTAAAAGAACATTCTGATGCCTTTTAGTTGAAGGTTTTAGTTAAGTTTGATTAAAATATGTATTTTTTATATCTCGTTTAGCTAAAATGTTAAATAGTTGGGCTTAAAAGGCATTAACTGCATCCCAAATGAGACACTATACACTTAAACACTATGTACTTATGCAATACGTATTCAGTCATGTAGTGTATAAATGATATGAGATTATTTTGTCATTCATAATTGGAGTCTGACAGCTCCTCCACATTTGTGACATAATTAAAGCTGCAATGAATTGTCCAACATTCCTCACTTAGTTTTTTTCGGTTATTTAAGTGCATCATTTGAGTATTTAAAGTGCACTTTTTCCTTTGGGAATTTTCAGTGTGAACACACTACTCGCACCATTTATACTACAAAACCTCATAGAATAGTTTGTAAGTTTGATAAATACGGATTTGGGATGCACCTATTTTTTTTCTTATGTTTAATTCTACATTTAGCTAAATAAGTTAAAAAGTTTAGCTATTACTCATCTCTCATCAAACCTTTTAAATGGCAGTTTCATTTTTGAGGTAGAAAACTGAAGAATTTTCTTGTAAAACATAATCCAATAATCTTTATTCACACACTTAAGTTTACACACTTAAACCTTAAATGTAGCAAACAGTGCAAAGTATTTTGACTTTTAACTGGAACTCATAAATCATATACGGCCTAACGCTAATCACTGTGTACACCAAATGTTCACCAAGCAGAAGCACAAACAGACACCCATCGACAATAACCAAAACCATGAGTGAAGCTCACCAGCTGTCCAAACATCTACTGCTGCTTAACATGCAATTACTGATCATCTCAAAACACTATGATTCATCATCGGTAGAGATAAAGAAACATTTATGCCTTTACAAAAAGTTAAAGATTATCTTAAAAAGAACAGTTTTGATGTTTCAAGTTTAGCAAAAAACGTTTTTGTGTTTAATCTTTGTTTAATTATAAAGTTAAAAGGTTTAGCTAACTACACACACACACACACACACACATATTGTGTGTTCATGTTATTTAGCATGTTTACCTTCAAATTTTTATAAAAAAATGTAATTAATTGTAGAGAGTTTAGTTAAAAATTGTATTACCTTTGGCTAAAAATAAAATTTTCGATGCCTTTAATTAGTACTGTAAGTTTAGTTTAGTAACCAAAATATATATTTTTGATGTCTCATGTTTAGAAAGTTTAACTAAAAAGGTTAAAATGTTGAGATAATAGTGTGTATTTTTCATGTCTTATGTTTAGTTAGTAAGTTTAACCAAAAACTGTTAAGCTAAAAAACCTTTTTGATGGCTTGTTAGTACATTTAGTTTACAAATAAATAAATTTAAATGATTTTTTTCATTGTCTTGTTAAGTATGTTTAACTAAAAGATTTTAAAAAAAAGTTGTAAAACATTTTTATTGCCTTCTCTGATTATTAATTTAAGTTAGTCTCATGTTTAGTAAGTTTAGTTAAAAAGTTTAAAATCTTGAGCTAATAAAGAACATTTTAGATGTCTTGTGTATGTAGCTAAAATAAGTTAGGCTAAAAACATTTTTAATGCAGTGTTTCATTAGTAAATTTTGTTACAAATTGTAATTTTTTTTGTTTATCTAAAAATAAAAAAAGCTAAATAATTAGCATTTTTTATCTTATGTTAAATTAAGTTTTAACTAAAATGTATTATAAAAATATATTTTATAATAGTTTCTTTTTTCAAGTTACGTGTTTAATTACTAAGTTTAGCTAAAAACATCTTTTTTTCCAAGTAAATAGAGAATGTTTTTTATGCCTCATGTTTTATTGGCACTTTCAGTTCTAAGAATTTTTTTTTTTATAAGTTTAACAAAAAACAAACAAACACTGTTATCATAATTTAATCATCAATACATTTTTTTTCCCGGTATAACACAAAAGTAGACGTTTAGCAGAATGTTCACGTTGCTCTTTTTCCGATGATGTTTATATTTACGTATTTTCTCATTTGCAGGTTTTAACTCTCTAGTCGGCGCCATCATGGGATTCTCCATCCTCATCAGCGCCGAGGTGTTCAAACATGAACCTAAAGTCTGGTACCTGGATGGGACTATGGGGGTTCTGATTGGACTGATCATCCTCGCATACGGAGTCAAGTAAGAGTCAAAAACTGAGAAAAAAAACTAGATGACAACAACGACAACAAACTAGAAAAATCCCATTCAAAATATTAGCAAAAACCGTAATGGTACTAAAATAACACTTAATGTTTTTGCAAAATAGTTTGTTTGTTGAAGGTGTTAAGGTAGCACAAAGCTGTTTGATAAACAGTCGTTTAATAATGTCGTACACTCTTGAGGGATTTCAGGCGTGACTCTGTTTGTCTTTGGTGCAGCTTTAAATATGCTGGAGGCTTTAGCTAAAGCTTCTGAAAGGGATGCTCATTATGTAGTTTTGTTGGTTAAATAGCAGATGATGCTCGCTAATATAATTTCAAGTAATTACTATAATAGGACAAGCCTAGAGACTGTAATTAACGTTTGACTCATTGTAATGGAAATGAAGACATAACACGCACATACGACAAAGACTGTATGCGAAGCTCAACGTCATCTGGCAGATTTCCCACTGCTAATCGAACGCTGAGAGACTTGTTGACAGAACCGAAGCTGAAATGTAAATCTATAAGCCGTGAACTTCACCAGCTGTGTCTCTTTCCCAAAAGCACACAAGCAGAGGTCGTTTAGTTTAAAGTGACAGGTCTCGTCCTTCAGAGGACAGGAAGTTCAGAGCTGCACATGCTGAGTTCAGCCTTCTCATTGTTTCATACTAAGCCCAGAAATATACGCTTTACTTTTTTATAGTTACTGTAACTAAAATAAAATGTAAGATTTGTGTGCTTGAATTGCATATAAAATTTACATCCATTTGGATTAGTCTGTTTTAACATAATCAAACTAATAAACTGTAATACATAAATGAACCAGGTCCGATTTCTGTTAACTAAATGAGTTTTAAATGCAGAATAACCTGGTTTATATATTTATATTCCAGTTTAAATCCATACATTTATATGTTGCTTCTACATCATGCTGAATAAATGCTTTCATAATTAAATGGTCTAAACAATTTCAAAGAATGCACTGTAAAAATATGATTATTTAAATAAAATATGTGCAAACATGTATAAATTATGCCATGATTTTTGATTTCCAAGTGCAGAAAATTACCTGTTTGATTGGCAAATATGTAGCATACATAATGTTCTTTTATAGTTTATTTTAAACTGTATAATCCAAATGAATGGACATTTTAGATGCAATTCAGATAAATAAATATTGAATTTAGGCCTATATATATATATATATATATATATATATATATATATATATATATATATATATATATATATATATATATATATATATATATATATATATATATATATATATATATAAATTTGCTTCAGAATTAACAGGATTCAAATGCTGTAAATCTGTGTTACCACATATGCATAATTACTAGCGTTCAATTAAATTTCACAACAGAAAAGTCAAATATATGATAGAAAATAAAATATAAAGCACTTTGAACATGCACAAATTGAAGTTTTTAAAATAATTTTACTAAATGTGACTTATTTAGGTTTTGAATGAGATACTATTATAGTTTTAAAAATATTTGTATTCAATTTTACTTTTTTATTTCCATTTAAATGTACATTTTAGTTGAAGTTTTAGTTATCATACAGTTTTTTATTTTTTTTTTATTTTTTGTAATGAATGAAAATGAGAAATAGTTCCTTGGCAACTAGCTGAAATAAAATATTTTTATTTCAGTTATTATTATTTTTATTTAAAATAAACATGTTTATGATGTTTTACTTAACTTCAATAATCCTGTAAATTGAAGCGATATTAAAAGTGTCTTTTTAGACAATAAAAAGCTAAAGTAAAAACGTTTTTAAGATAAAGCAACCATGTTAAAACTACCTTTTTACTGTTAAAACATTACCTTAGATTACCTACCACTGGAATTTGAATATTTAACTATAACATTTTAGTTAATATAGCTTTTTTTTCTTTCTTTCTCTTTCTCCGTCAGGTTGTTAAAGGACATGGTGCCCCGCGTCAGGCAGACAAGACATTACGAGCGATTCGAGTAGCGATTCTGATTCTGGAGGACTCCTCACACACCTGAGAGGAAAACACAACATAACACACAACACACACCTGCCTCAGGGCAAACGCAGCCACAAACCTCCCCTTGTAAATATGGATCTGAAAGGGAAAACTCAGAATTAAATATAAAAAATGTGTATTATCGTATCGTTCGAGATGGAAATAAGCTAAGATGCATTTCAGAATGTATATGATCTGATATTGAAAACCAAGATTCATCGCATCGAGTAATATTATGGGTATCCATTTAATGGGTGAGAGACATTTTTAGGTATGATCTGTGCAGGTTATTACAAATATAAATGTCCAGGTAGGGATGGAAGAGGTTTATCAGGTAAACTTAACACAGATTGTCATTCTTGTCAAGTTTAAGTTCCTATTTATTTTCGTAGTTCTTTAGTAAAAGCGTTAGTTGCATCTGTGAAAACCTGTACATTTTTTACATGGAGAAATAGATTAAATTTACACAAGCACATGCAGTATGATTACAAAAGTTCTCATTTTTGAAATTTCAATAAACTTTCACAGTGGAAAAGCCGAGTATATGATATGAAATCAAGTATAGATCGCTCTGAAAGTGTACAAATTGCAGTCATGCCAAAATAATCTTGCTTAAATGTCAAATTAATCATTTGAAGAGGTGCTGAAATGACATTTTTGTAGACGACGAGTTTGTTTTCTTAAAGAGGACCTTGTTGAAACTTTAATTTGTCTGTTTTTCCTTGTTAAAACGTGCCATCGAATCATCTACATGAACTTTGAAGTATACGATTCAACAAACAAGGCATTTTAATATCTAATATAACTGTAACATACTCTAAACATAACACATGACGAAACTTTCAGTACTTAAAGAGCACTAGCCTAAGTCTACAAATCAATAGCTACCATTAAACCGCTTCATTTGCTAGACCTAAATGATGTAGTTCTGTAATTTCATCTTTCGCACTCCACTGAAACAGTAAAGCTCTGTGAAGTTCATTTGTTATAGCTTGATCCAGCCTTGCGTAGAGCTTTTGGTGAAACTTGTACTTATTAAACGGCACACGAACGTTACTAGCAGAGTAACCAAGCCTTAAAATCTTGACCCTTCATGATGTGAAGTTATATGTTCTTAAGTATTAGACTGTTGTAATAATTGCCACGAAATTTGGCTGTTTAAATGTGTATTTGGGAAAAGCCAAGTTTCTGAGCATTTTATGTAGCAAATATATCATAGCTCCATGGAGCAGTTGGACGTAACGGTGACGTTACCGACGGTCCGATCGCATATGTGCTATTCAGTGGCAGTTCGTCGTGTGATTGTCGGTGAAAAGCAACGTTTGTGCTTTGGGAGAAGTGTATGACTTATGCTGTTTTTTTCAGGTGTGTGGTCGAATTCAACGCTCTGTTCTTAATTGACATGTTAAATACCTTGAGTCCATGTCGGAGGGACTAGACACAAGCACACACCCCTGCAAATGGGACTTTCGTTTGCACAGTTTATAAAACCACATGTAGACATGTGTTTAAGAACCAAAAATGAAAATTTACAGAGGATTTACTCACTTTCAGGCCATCCAAGATGTAGTTCGTTTCTACAACAGAACCGATTTGGAGAGACATAGCTTAACTTCCTTATCGATGGATCCTCTGCAGTGAATTGGTGCCATCTGAATGAGAGTCCTAACAGCTGATAAAAAACATCACAATAATCCACAAGTAATCCACACCAGTCCATCAGTCAACATCATGTGATGTGAAAAGCTGCGTGTTTTTAAGCGTGTCCATCATTAAAAGTGTTTTAACTTCTGATAGTCACATACAAAATAGCACTTATTCCATAATAACGCAGAGTAGGGTTGCGATATATAACACTAGACATGATTAACCAGTAGAAATATATCAACCGGTAGAGATTTTCGACTATCATCTCTATCGCAGTTAGAGGCTTAAATGGCGTTGTTCTGCTAAATGGTCACAAAAGTGTTGCGGGTGCACGTTATTAAACATTGCGGTTTAGAAACAAGTGATTTTAGGCTGTTGGAAAGCAATCAGCAGCTAAAGATAACTCATTTCGCTATGTGTGTGTGCACTGTCTGAGAGTTTCTGAGCCATCACAGAGCGTGGAAGTATTGAATGCTCATTGAGTTTTTATTTTTTATTTTTATTAATGGTTATTGAGTTATTGCTGCCACTTTGAACAGTTAAATGCACACTTGTGTGCGTCAAAATGCCCATCTTTGCAAGTATCCTCGTAAACACATTAATTTAGGTCTTAAGTGAAAGCAAACATTTGAGAAACATTATAATATGTAACAGTATATTGTATCCAGGCAGCTCTTAAAGTGACAGCAGTCTAATATTCCTGCTGTCTATCATTCATTTGTTCTACAGTAGTTTTTGTTGTATTTCTTGTAATTAATTCATTTATAATTCTTATTAAATCACTTACTGTTTACTTGTGTTCAGTGAGCTTGAGTTTTTTTTAATGTAGGCTACTGTTTGTCACTGTACAAAAGTGACAAAAAAGACATTTCAATGGTATCAGAATTTCAATATCAAGACCTTATTTAAAGCAAAAATATCTATATTGTGATATATATATCCTTATTGTGATATAAAATTTATAATAATGAAAAAGTCCATGTCCTGTAGTCATCTCACATCAAAATCCACCAAATTTTTGTTTAGAACTGTTTAGATTTGTAAAGTGTTTTTTTGTGCATATTTCTCCCGATTCAGACGAGATGACTTTTTCACTTGAGAAAGCAATTTTATGGATAGAGAACTCATATTTTAGCTGGAGTTGAGTGGATTACTTGTGGATTATTGTGATGTTTTTATCAGCTGTTTGCACTCTCGTTCTGACGGCACCCATTCAATGCAGAGGATCCATTGGTGATCTAGTGATGTAATGCGAAATTTCTACAAATCTGTTCTGATGAAGAAACAAACTCATCTACATCTTGGGGGCCCTAAGGGTGAGTAAATTACAATTTTGTAGTTGAACTATTCCTTTAAAACTGAGGCCCGAAAATAATCTAGGGGCTATTATTTGGTTAGCGCCATTATTTAGTTAAAAACTGAATTCACACCATTGTTCGAAGAACAAATATATACTCCACATCGGGCTGAATGTCATAAGATACATGAATGTATATATAGAACTATGTTGCTGTGGAGTACACATGTATATTTACACAGAAATGTCTGTTGTCACAGAAAAATGTTTATTTGAAAAATAAAGATATATCCTACTGATTCCTCAAAATCACTGAAAAACAAACTGTGTCCGTTTTTTTTTTTCCATGAATGTCTTAAAATCCATCATAATGAATGTAAATCACCCCCAAAACAAAAGAACAACTTCAAAACAAACCCATTGAGTTGATAAGTTTACAGATGATGTGTAAATGCATTTCAATTTCAAACAAAAGCAATTATTATTAACAGCAACGTAAAACAGAACATCGTTAGCATATTGGCTCCATTCACAATTTGGGTTTCGCTCCAAATTATTTCCGATATATGAGCAGTACTGGCCATGATTTTTTAAAATTCGACTTATCTAATATTTTCAATAAAAGTTTGACAGTCATCATTATAAATAGCTACAGCTAAGCCGTACGAACACAAACACTTTCAAAACGGTGGCTTCCTTCATACTGTAAACCAAAAGTAACAACATTAGTAACCTAAACATATTAGTTTGATTGTGTGATTTTGCGTGTCAACAACCACCGAACGTTTGGCAAGACTATTTCACGCTAAATGCCGAGCGACTCTAGTTCAGCTATCAAACTACTATTTTGGCTTTTAGCTAGCTAGCATTTCACCTCCAGCATTTGCCATTTCGTAAAGGAAAACAAGCCAGACAGTTCTAGTAACCATTAGAAGGCACATCATGAAACAAGATGAAACAATAGCTTGGCTGACGACCTTCATTTTACATACAAACGTGCAGATCTTGACAGAGCGGAAACGCAAACGTAAAACTATCGCATAAGTTAGAGTGGAAAACTAGAAGAGACCCATCTATATTTACAAATGTGCAAATGTGTACAGAAATCATACACCGGATAAAAACATCAAATGAGGTTTTTGCTGGCTTTCGAAATTAAACTGTATTCGCAATGTTTGTCCAGAGTATTGACAAAGAAAATTATGTTACGATACGATACGTTATGCTGAAACTGAATTATTAAACTACATTTTGTAGTTAAGTAATCAGGTATTTTTAATTGAAATTCTACACATTGTCATTAAAGAATTTAGAGTAATTTAAAGGGATAAAATTCTGTAATAAAGTTGATCGAAACCTGTATGAGATTCTTTCTTTTGTTGAACACGAAGATATTTTGAAAAAAGTTGGTAACCAAACTGTTGTCCACAGTCTGGGAAAACAATATTCAATGGGTTCCTTCAACAGTTCGGTTACTAAAATTGTTTTAATAATTATTTTAATTTAATATTCAAAATCACATCCTTTCAAGTATTAAATTAATAATAAATCTAAATGCACTGTATATTTAGTTCCGCCATATATTTCTTTTCAGACAGTACTCTGGACACGCATGTGCGCTTACATTAAATTAGTCTGATAAATAATATTTCCCTCTATAAAGAATTTTCTCTTCTATAAATAGTCACATAAAAATCAACAGGCAGAGATAAAGATCTGTGTACAAAATAAATTAAAAACAAACAATTGTACAGTGTCGTAATCTGGTGTCAAATCTTCGCTATAGTGCATTTTCATTCCAAAACACAAGTAACTAATAATTTTGAGGTTTTTTGATAACAGGCAGGCAAATTCAAGAAATTAAAAACGAATCAAAAACCAAGGCCAATTTGTGTTTTTAGCACAAAATATAAAAAAGAAACAAGTATTTTATCCTAGTAATGTACACTATTATCTTTCTTTTTTATACAAATAAAGATAAACTTTTACAGAAATATCTGTGATTGTATTGGTGTTTACTTTATCCACATGTAGAGCATCTGAAACCTGTGATATAGTGTTATTCAGGTAAACTCGGACACTTTTGCCAATTGACGCAACAGCAAAATGTGTCCCAAATTAGTTGAATTCAGTCTACTAGTTCAATGGTTAGTTTGGTCGGTTGGTTGGCATTCTTCTTCATACTGGCTGGTTTTCGACGTGTGTATTTCACTAAATCATCACACCCGGCAGTTGCAGTACGGCGATATTTAACGTGGATCGTGACCAACACCGAAAATTCCCAGTGTTAGCATGTGCTGTTATTAAACGGTCGGAAATAAACAACCATGCAGAATAAAGTGGGTCGCGTGTTTTCATGTCAGTTATTTACATGTGAACACGTCATTTCACGGAGCCAGTATGTGGAAAGTCCAGTTTCAGTGTAAAAGTTGGGAAATTTCTTTGCAAAGTTTGTTTCCCAAACAACAAGATCTCTCTCACACTCACACACACACAAATAAACACACACTCGGTAAAAGTCTTCAAAATGGTCAAAGATGCTTTTCAGAGTCAGTCATCAGACTTGGTCCAATGATAAATGTCACCTTCAGAGAGAGAAGAAAAACTGGACGAAGAAATAAAAACAGTAGAATGAAGAACTAAGGTAATAAATGTCACTACAGTGTTTCCTCCACACCAGCAGGGGGCAGTGTGCAGTTCTGATTCCCTGCAATCCGCTTCAAGTATGTCAGCCTGAAACTAGTTCAAGTTCACACAAAAACAAAAAATCCAGCAAAATAAATCATCTTCTCTTTTGATCCTCCTGTGTTTTTGTTTTCGGCCAAGAGCCGAGAGCTGCCGCACTCCAGCGTTTTCGTTTTTATTTTTTCGTGAGTTTATGGGAAAAACACAAAAGTTGGATTACTCTGAATTCTTTAATCGCATCACCGCACGTTACCACACTGGCAATGTCTGTACTTTGATACAGTCCGGTCCTGTACAGAACGGCGGCTGAAGAGACGTCAGGTTAGTCGCACGGAGTGGCCGAAGTGTGCGTGTTATAAGCAGTCCTTGCACAGCGCCACCTGTCCTTTCATGTAGTCTCTGCAGGGACAGATGCGCGTGAGGGACTGATGGGCCCCGGCGCAGCTGAACAGCAGCAGGTCCGACTGGAATACGCAATGGCCCGCCGATTCGCTGAAGGCGGGGACGACGTTATCACTGGCAGACTCCACCGTCTTACACTCCACACCATACCTGTAGTGAAGAAACCATAGAGAGAACGCTTGAGCACATGACATGAGATCACTACAGACTCTGAACACAGAACCATGGCAGTACCATGTTTTTTTTTAAAGACAGGTTCCATTGTAATATCATGGTAATTCAGACGTGAAGCAAGATAATACCATTGATTAATTAATAGAAAATAATGGAAAATAACATTTAAGTAATGTGTATAATTATATTAAAGCATAACAAAAAAATATACATTTATATATATATATATATATATATATATATATATATAATATGTATTTATGGAAAAATAAAGGAAAACTAAATATAAATATAATATAATGTATATTTAAATATTATATTGCTGTAATATATAAAATATATTAACATATAAATTTATGTACGGGAAAAAAACCCATCTAAAATCATATTTTAAATATCAGAATATTTATGTATATATATTTTGCTTTTAATTTAAGGAAAATAAAAAATTATAATATCAAACTACACACTTATAATGAAATTCTACAAATATGGGTAATGATAAAATATATATTTATATGTTAAACATTACTATGTATATTATGGAAAAAAGAAGTTATTGAAAATAAAGGAAAAACAACATTAAATATTAAAAACCTATTTTTCTTAATATATGGAAAATAACATCAAACTAATCATCAGAAAAGTAATATTCATAAATTAAATATTAAAATACAAGTGTTTGTGTGTGTGTGTATATATATAAAATTATATAATTTATATTTAAATATGTATGCTTTAAATGTAATAAGAAATATATTAAAACAGTAAAACTATCCATGTATATATATATATATATATATATATATATATATATATATATATATATATATATATATATATATATAAAACAATAAATACTATTTATTATTAAATATTAAATTATGTTTAATTTGAATATATTATTAAATATATATTACTAATTAAAAATATTAAATGATAATAATAAATCATATTTATAATATATTTCAATATACATTTATATATCATATGTAATATAATACAATATATATTATTTTACTAAACATTTAAATATGTCAATTATACTATAAACTAACGCATATAAATATATAATTTTCATTATAAAACAAAACAAAAACTTCTGTGCATTAAACAAATGACATCCATGTGCATCAATATCAAAAATAGTAATATGCACAGGCAAAAAACAAAAACAAAAAACAATTCACTACAGATTAAATTAAAATGAATGAGATTTTTATAATGATATCCCAAGGTGAAGTAATTTAGAAAAATAGTCAAAATCTGATGCAAATATTAAGCGATTAAATGCAAATCCCACCACACCTCAGTAGAAGCCAATAAAAAAAGAGAGATTTAATTCCAATGAGAAATAAAGCGGCTGTGAAAGGCAGCAGTGCTCTCTGCTGTCTGGATGGAGAAGTGCAGCGCTGGTACCTGAACAGATCCTTGTCTTTATTGAGATGCTGGAAGAAGGAGGGTTCACAGATCAGCTGCTCCTCCTGACACACCTGCTTGCAGGATTTACCTGCCGGAGCCAGCTTGACCTGCATGGCGCTGAGAGGAGGCCACATCACCTGACCGTGACAGAAATCCTGCTCACACACACACACACACACACACACAGGTTCAGCAAGGGCTTGTGTGCTGTCCGGTACATGTCAGGTGTGCCACACAGTCACAGGTACCTGGTTCTCGATGAAAGCGTGGAGGCGCTGTAACATCCCCTCACAGGTGAACTCATACGGCAGATACGGCTCTATCTGAAACAAATAACAAGAAAACATTGTGCTTCACTAGAGCGAAACATGACAATACCACAGTGTCACGTGTCCTTAATCATACTAATGCATATTAATGCATGAAGTCAATTATGTTTAGTAAATGTATGTTTATGGTTTGGGTTATTTATATTTATATAAAAACAACAGAATTCTACAGTATGTAGCGCAGTAAACGTGTGTACAGATTTGTCATACTTCAAGACTAACTTAAAGGACAAATTTGTTCTATTTTTAACAAATGTTTAAAATTGTTGTTTTTCAAACATTTAAATTCATGTTTAAATTTGTTCCTTTAAAAGAGGTCCTTGGAGAGAAAATTTCTTTTTTTGTATATTTTTTTACTGTGTTGTAGTCTGAAGTGACAATGAAAAGGTTAATTATTGGGTAAAACATTATTCGTAATGTAAGACAAAATATTTAAGTACTGATATTATATTTATATTCATTATTATTATAATATAAAATATTATATAAAACAAAAGTAACAAAAAAAATTCACTTTCACTTCTGAAGACACAAACGTGTAATTTATGTGATGTTTAATATGTTTTTTTTTTCATATTCTATATTAAATCATCATCAACACCTTTATTATTATTATCATAATTTTTTTTATTAATAATGTATTATTCCAACTGTAAAACAAAACATTAATATACTGATATTATGTTTATATTACTTATTTATAATAAAGCAGTTTTATTATATATTATATTTTATATTCCTAAAGATTATATTAGTTAAAAATATTATGTATTAAAGTAAACATTACAAAATAATTCACCTTCACTTCTGAGAAATGAAACATGTAATTTATGTGATATTTGTTATTTAATGCGCAAATCTATACTATTATTATTAATATATTAGGTTACTATATATTTATATATATATATATATATATATATATATATATATATATATATAAAACAATATAGTAACACTCTTTTTTTCACTTTTTTCACTTTTTATATACACACACACACTACATATGTAAACATAACAAAAAATTTACTTTCACTTCTGAGGAAATAAACTAAAATTGATGAGATATTTAGATGTAAATCGAGGCAAAACCTATAATAATAATAATAATAATGATAATAATAATAATAAAAACAACTAAAATGCAGAACTAAATATTTATATATTGACATTACACTTAGACTACTTATTATTTTATAATATTATGTCAATTAAAAGTAACAAAGAATTCACTTCAAAGGCCTGAACCAGGGAATTAATGTGAAGTTTAATATTTAAATTTAAGCCTATATTGAATTTGTCTGTGAGATTGAGATTTAGTTTTTGAATCAGGGGCCTGTTCCATCAAACAAGTTTACCAATTAATCCAGGTTTATTTCAGTTCGTCTGACCTACTGTCAGTTGATGTGATTCAAAATAAGTCAGACTAACTGAAATAAGCCTGGATTATTTGGTAAACTTGTTTGATGGTCTGATTTGTAAACAGGAAGTGTGTGTGTACCTTCTGACTGAGGATGGCTTTAATGGCGTTCTCCACCTCTGCGCGATCATCGATGTTGACGGTCCAGACGTGCGGCCGTCCGATGTAAACCTCAGCGTAAGGGTGCTGGGAGGTCAGCTGGGGTCAGAGGTCAAACATACATCAGACACAACAGATTCTGAGCACAACAAACTCAGTGAAATAATAACAAACAAATGCAGTACCTCTCTGAGTGTGGGTTTGCCTTTGAAGAAATCGGTGTTTTTGCTGCTTTTAGGCGGGTCGAACCTTGGGTTGAGGAAAGCACAGCCATTGGCTATGGCCTCCAGAGGGGCGGGGCCTTCATACGGGAAGGACAGTCCCACAAAGAGCTGCACAACAGACACACAATTGCAATATTGTCATGTATGATTAAACATTATCACATTACATTCACTATGAAGCAAATTATAACAAAGAGTTCACTTCTTTTAATATACAATTTATTATTCATTATATAATCATTTTAAAAGTTTAAATGGTGTGTAAATATGAAGTTTGAATAATTTATTTGAAACTATAAAAAAGTATTAATATTACTATTAATATTATTAGTATTAATACAATATTACTATTAATAAAACAGTGATTATAACAAATATTATTTCAATTATTTATTAAGTTGGCTTGAGAAAGCCAGTATTACTAGGTATTATTATAGTATTACTATACTACTACGTTATTATTAGTATAAAATGACATTATTTATAAAAAGTTACAAAATTTAAAATAAAATTGAAAACAACTTTTTATTTTTTTTATAAATGTTTTATAAAATCAGAAGCATTAATAATAAAGTTATTTATTATAATAACTTATTTTAAGAAATAAGCATATATATATATATATATATATATATATATATATATATATATATACACAATTTGAATAATATAAAATATTAAAATATTTTAATAAATATTTTGTATTTATATTCTGTAACAAGGAATTAACTTCAACTTCTGAGGAATACAACATAAAATATTATTATTCATAATGTTACAAAATATGTAACAAATTCAATATGTAACAAAATATTAATATTGATATTGTATCTATGTTCTGTTAAAACAAAATGACAACATTTGAATGACAATGTGCACTTTTTAACTTCAGTTTAATACTCAGAGTTAGAAGTCTGTTTAAATTCATAACTATATGTATGAGTTATAATAACAGTGATGCTGAATTCAGCAAACACCAGCACCAAACACATGTCCACACACTCCTGAACATGCAAACACCATTACCAGCCATTTACAGGAAATTTAGGCCTGAACAAACAAAAGTTGCTTGAATTTTCTCAGAAACCAGGCCTGATTTCCATTTCCAAATCTCATCTCGGTGTATTTTTAGACCGATAGATGTATGCGGTTGATTCCTGAGAGGGAAATCAGGGCTTTCTGGAGCACTTTCAACAAGCTCGCAGTGGGGAACATCAAACAAACGATCCATTGATGGAGACCTGACGGCTGATTCCCAGAGCAAATTTACCTGCAATAAACTCACATTTGCTCTGCAGCAATCACCGGCTCAAATAACAATCACCAGTGAGGAGGAGTGTAACAATCACAACAGAAGCACACAGTCTGTGTTGAGCAAATGTTTACATGCGGCCAGCTGAGGCCCACAATAATGTGTTTGTGGAGTGTGCAGCTACACCAATCTGATGCACTGACCCACAATGCACCAGTGACAGATCATGCACTTTTCATTTATTAGTTATATTTATTAGTTCAACCTGATTTACTTCTTCACAAAAGAGCTTAACAGGATTGTAAAAATGTTGTTTAAATTAAAAAAATGTGAACATTATATTACAGTTAGTCTTTAGTATTCCTAATTAACTTATATATATATTAAATATATGAAATAACATTGTATGCATTTAGCAGATGATTTTTATCCAAAGTGATAATGTATATGAATAACAATAATGTAAATAATGTATAATATTGGTATTAATATTAATAAAACATTTCATAAAATTTACATTTCATGCATTTTGCAGGTGCTTTTTTAAAACAAAGCAACTTTGATGTATGTAAATATTAATGAATAAAACACTGATATTAATAAAACAAATTATTAGTTTACATTTTATGCATTTAGCAGTCAGCTAATAGCAGATATTTTTTAACCAAAGCAATTTATGTATATGTAAATAATTGCATGCAATAAAGCTATTAATATAAAATGATCAGATCTATAAATTATTATAATTATTATTATAAATACTAAAATATTAACAAATATTATTTTAATTTAAAACAATCGTTAATTTTTTTCTTATAAAATTATGACAAAAATATTTTAAAATTACACATTTTTATATTTGTTATAATCTATCTCAATATGTAAATAAACACACAAACATGCACAGTATATATATATATATATATATATATATATATATATATATATATATATATATATATATCATTACAACAAATGTAATTATAATTCATTTATGGATATTATAAAATTTCATATTTTATTATTAAAGTGTAACATTAAATATATCAAAAATGATTTATGATATTGCTAATTACAATAAATGCTATAATAAATGCTATTTATATGTATTAACAGACAAATTATTTATTGTATTAATTATATAATCAAAACGATATGTAAAAATAAAACTGTACTATTAATAAAACTTATATATATATATATATATATATATATATATATATATATATATATATATATATATATATATATATATATATAAAGACACAATATATAATATGAAATCTTAAGTAAACATATTACAATTTATACTATTAAAGATAATAAATGTTATTAACTTTTAATAATTTATATGTATTATAAAAATACTAATTATGTATGTTATTATTGTTATACACACAGGATGATTTATTGTGCATGAAAACAGAAACCTTCTGTGGTTGAACTTCTATGTTTTACTATCGGGGGGCAGCAGAGAGGTCCTGAAACCAAGCAGGCTTCTAAAAAGAAAGATTGAGACGTCTTCAAGAGGTGCAGTGGAAACACCGTCAGGCGAGTCCAGCGAACCTTTGCATGTCTGAGGTGCTTCCGAGTGACTTTGTTTATTTGTAAATCAGTGGAGCGAGTCAAACGACAAATTCACTCTCTCTGTATGTAAATGAAGCAGCCTCACTCTCTCCAGGAGTTTGCATGAAGTCGAAACAACAGGTAAGTTAAAGTCGAGCTCAGGGCGAGGAAAAAAGCCGAGGTGGTAGAAGATTTTTAAAAAAAGCTGTGAGACTTCATGGAAACAGCAGAGCAGCACATCCTCTCTCGTGGTTGAGCTAAACACCAGACACAAGCCACAAAGTCCTGCACTTCACCATGCAATACAAACTTTAGTTTCAAGCGTAAACAACCACTATAAACTCAATACTGAAGCGAGACACTACTAATAAATTGAGACCTTGGTTTCGCGCAGGAGGAACTGGAGGTCGCGTCCGCTCAGGATGCCGTGGTTCTTGACGTAGTCTGGCAGGTGGACTGTACTCGTGCCGTGGACCGTGCCGTGCACCTCCATGTACGAATGAATGACATCCAAGTACTTCTTTTTATCCTAAAACACACATAAAAGACACATACACGTGAGAAACCAGTGATGAAGGTTTTATCGCAGCACTCGGAAACTATTTTTGGTTTCTGCTGATGTAAGCAAGGCCGTGTGGGCGGGGCTTAATATGTTCGAACTCAGAATTTAAATCATATTAAAGTTTTTGTATGTATTTAAATGTATTTATTATAATAACAACAAATGATAGAAATGATAAAATATCAAGTATAATATTACTGCTCATATTAACAAAATATACGTATATATTTTTTCTTTTTCACTGATAAAAGCAAGCTCACGTTGGTGGGGCTAAATATATATTTTTTTACTATTATTACAGTTAGCTTTAGTATTCATAAACATCTTTATTTAAAACATTTCTTAGTAAATATTAAATAATATTAATATCATATTGACAAAATAATCATGTAGTATTGCTATAAATAAAACAAATTATAAGAAATACAGAATTTTATTGGCATTATAAAATTACATTTGATATATTATATAAAATTAAATCTTACATGCAATTATTTTTTATTAGAAAATTGTTATCCAATAAAATTTATCAAACATAATAATAATAATAATAATACATTTTAATATTGATCAGATAGTCTATGGATATTGTACGATATTATTAAAGAAACTATATTATACTAATGTGAAGAATAAGAAGAACATTTATACTGATATTATACTATAAAATATAGTTGTAATATTGCTGTTCATATTAACAAAATAACTAACAAACAAGAATTGTTCTTTTCTGTTGATGTAAGCCAGAACAACTCATAATTGTAGTGCTACATCATCTTATTTGAAGTCATTTAATGCAGATTTCTGCAGGGATATTTTGTCTCAAACTGACTGATTCAGACAATCTGTTAACAGATTTGTGAGACTGGAGCCAAAAGACCCCAGGAAGCTCAAAACACAAACAAAAAGTGGATTTTTTTAGCTCTTGGTGTGAACTTGTTTCAGTCGAGAGGAAGTGCAAAAGCAGACAGGAACAGTTGAACAGGACTCTGGGGGAAAACCACGAGATGAAGAGGATAAAATGAAGCTTTTTCTTTACAAACACTCAAAGAATGCAAAGACGCCCACTTCCTCTCAAAGTTTTCAAACAGAAATGAAACTGCTCGACGTGTGTGTGTGTGTGTGTGTGTGTGTGTGTGTAAGCAAGGTCTCAAGAACAAGGTGAGAGTAAAAACTAAATCATACCAAAAAAATTAAATATATATATATATCAACAGTAGTTACCAATAAACCATAATCATCAAAATAAATAAATACAACTATCAAAATAATAAATGGTGTATTTCTCTAATGTATGTATATACAAACTTTCATGCTACAAATGCCTATGTAAAAAAAAAAAAAAAAAAAAAAAAAATATATATATATATATATATATATATATATATTAATTACAACACAAACAACAAATGAAATTAATAAAACAAATAATTATAATTAAACTAATAAAATGAGCATTTGAAAAAAAAAATATATATATATTTTTAACCGTCAACAAACGACTATTAGCGTAATTAATTGCCATTTATAATTGATTATAAATTTAATATTTAAAAAATAAACCATAGACAAAGTTTCACAGTCTTAAATGATTTGTTATTTAATATGTGTAAATACCCTTTTTATGATAATACTTATTCTAGATTTCTCCGCTTGGTCAGAACACACACACTATCAAACAGAATATCAATGGTCTCCTTGTTAAATCATCAATCATTTCCTTGTTTTATCGACTAACACACACGCAGTGATAAGATTATGAGACATGAGATGGAAATGCCAACAAAGCATGCAAACCCTGCAGCTACAAAAAATGTGTATTGTTGAGTCATTAGTGTAACGTAAGGCATTCTCTAGCATACTTCAGGCCTTAATATATATGTGTGTGTGTTTGAGAGAGGTAAACTAATCACAGAAAAGCATCAGTGTTTGAGACAGAAAATAAACACAGAGATGCATTGCATGTGAACTTGTAGCACTAATAACGCGATGAATGTATATGTGTGCATTCATGCAGCCAAGACTTTATTTGCATTTCAAAAGCCTACACACATATCCTCTGATCTCTAGACGACACACACACACACACACACACACACACACACTGATTCAGGGTCTATGTTCAAGTTTGTTTCCTTGGAAACCAGTTCTTGAGAGGCTGTGTAATAGCAGGAGTCTTTCTCTCCATCGCTGGGTGCAGCATCAGTAAAATTGAGAATGCGAATGAGGTTAAATGAGAATGCACTGTCGCTGTAATCGCATCCATCATTTGGATCCTCTTTCTGACTCTGAGAATTAAACTGGACTTTTTTTTGCTACTGTAGCTTTAAGAGATTTAAATGAGTTTGTTATGATTAGCTAATCTCTGTTACATATTTTGCGTCTTTTCATCCCATGGTGTGCGTCACAAATGCGCAAACTTTCAATGAGGTTAATTGCAAATGCAGTGTTGCTGTGAATCCACCCGTCCTTCATAACCCTTATGCTGAAACTTAGAAACTTAGTTTTTGTTAATGTACATTTAGATTATGCAAACCTCCACATACTAGCAAACTTCAAGTACAAACTTTTGTTTCAAGTACAACGGGGCAAGACAAAAAAAAATCCTGTTTTCTATCAAATTACTCTCTCATCCTGTGATGTATAAAAAAATTTAATAAAACAAACATCCCCTGAGGATAACTATGAATTTCCCATAATATGGCTCTTCTATTCCACGTTGTGTGTCAAAATTGCGTAAATTTAACTGTGAAGTTTCTCATTATAAATGCATCTATTTCTCACAACCTTTTTCTTATCCTTAGAACTAAACTGGATGTTATTTTTATGTTCCTTTACGATACAGAAATTTACGATATAAATTTTTGCATCTAACAGAGAAAGAAAAAAAATAGTGTTATCCTTAACATGACTCTATTGTATGTAAAAAAAAAATTGCAACTTGTTTGTCCCTAAGAACAAAATAGTTTTTTTTTGTATTGTTCCCTTAAGATATGTAAATGAGCTTGGCCAAACTGTTCATATTATGTCATGTCAAACTTGACATGACTTTTTTCAACCCACGCTGTACACCAAAACTGCACAAAAGATTCTTAAAATTACCAGATTCTTTTCATCCAGAGTTGTGTGTAGAAATGGCGAAAATGTTCTGATTTCTGCAAAAAATTGTCAATTTAAATGTAAAATCTTATTTTTTCGCACCCATTTTGCTGAACCTCAGAATGAAATGGGCTGTACTGTACCTTTAAGATATGTACATGAGCTATGTTGCGATTAGCTAAGAACTGCGTACTGCATACTTCAAATGGAAATTAGTTATGTCAAAATGAGCAAGAAAAATATTATCCATGATTTCTCTCTTTTCATCCCATGTTTTATGCCACAAATGCAAAAAAGTAATGTTGCAACCTCTTGCTGAACATTAAAAATAAATGGGCTGTTTTTGTCACTGTACCTTTAAGGTATGTGTGTGGCGGGGCCGAGAGGCGTGGGAACGAGGAGTGAGGCCAGGTGTAGTGATTGGAGATGAGCTACACCTGCGCCCCACCGCCGGTCTCGAGTCCCACGTAGGAGATGGAAGGATATAAAACTGGAGTGACGACTGTGAAGGACGAGAGAGGACCAGGCCTGGGACATTATTTTATGTGTTTGCTTTTTATTTATGCGCACCAGTCGGCCGTGAGGGGCTGGTGCGCAATTTTGTATTTATTTTGAATATTAAAATTATGTTTTGATTGTGCGCTGGTTCCCGCCTCCTTCTTCCCGATGAATATGGAGATTTGTATATTGTTACAGTATGTAAATGAGCTTCTTTGTGATTAGCCAACCTCTGTGTGCTGTCAAACTGCACATGCAAACTTTCGAACCCAAGAGAGCTAGAAAAATCCCATTATCCTTAGCATGACGCTTTTCATCCAGTGTTGCATGTGAAAATCAAGAAAAAAATTTCTGACGTTATACGTGAACAAATTGCAAATGTAAACGCATCTATTTTTTTCAGTTTTTCTGAATCGTAGAATGAAACATATACAATATCTCTGAGATATGTAAATGACCTCTGTTGCATTTAGCATACTGGTAATCTTTGCGCAACCTTTCATTTTTCAAAAATTCCATGACTCCTTTCAACCAAAGCTGTTCGACGAAATCTTCTTAAAACTACTGTTATTAAACTGGCTGTTTTTGTTACTGTACCTTTAAGATAAGTAAATGAGCTCTTTTGCGATTCGCTAACTTTTGTCTACGAGTGCATGAAAAATCTTGTTATCCATAATATGACTCCCGTATTGTTCGCCAAAAATACAAAAATTTCCCTAAAGGACACTGGAGAAACAGATTGAGAATAACGTGTGGGATTAGATGTTCTGAACGGTGTGCGAGTACAGAGGGACTGGTTTTTCATCTGCGTAACTCATCACGCGGGGCGTTACGGATCCAGATGGACAGCGAGACGTTCCCTGTAGGAAACTCTAAACGGCAGAACCGGTCGTGGCCTGATGCTGGGGAAAGATGAAGTCATTGCAGTCGAATTGAAAACACTTTTGTTGGCGCTCAAAGTTGGAAAACGTGGCGCAACAATCTAGCATATAATCACAACACGGTTTCACATGTAAACAGCCAAAAAAAAGTTGGAAGCGACTGATTTTGAGGAGAACTCACTTTCCAGAAGTTGTCCACCTTGCCGTAAACCAGTGACTGGTTTTGGCGCTTAATGTCGTCGATGTGCCTGACGTCGCTGGCGTTCAGGTGCTGCTCCACCACGAAGCCCAGGAAGCTGTTATCTGGAGTGTGAGCTGCAGGGTAAACACAACAACCAATCAGAAGAGGGCAGAGAGATCAAGCCAATCAACACTGTGTGGGTTGTATTAATAAAACATCGTTTTTACCAATATATGAGAAGCAATTTAAAGAGAGTAATATGTGGAAGAAAAAAAAACATTCTTCTCAGAATTCTAACATATAACTTGAACTCAAATCAATATTTTATGTGTATTTATTTACTTTTAAGATGCAGGATAGTGTACTGTATAACTAGGGTAAATAACAAGAGGAAAGAACAAATTGTTTGCAAATATGAATATGAATATATTTAAATAGCCAGATGTTTGAAATCACATATTACAAGGCAAAAGTAAATTATGTAACGTTGGTTTAAAGTATTCAAAATATTGAAAGTATTTTTAATAAATGTCAGTTACACATTTATATTTTACCTATAGATTACTCTTGACCATTCTGGCTGTTCGAGTAATTAAAATGCATAAGCATTTACATTTTTTAATTTTTTATAAAAATAGTGATTACAATTTTCAGGTTGTGGCAAGACGTGATGTTTTAAAGTTAAAACTTTATAAAATGTATTAAATTACACAATAAATAAATAAATAATACATTTAGAAAATATACATTTTAATAAAAAACTTTGTTTAAATGTTTAAATATTATACATATATAAAAATGTATTAAATTACAGCATATGTTGGCCAAAAAGTTTCTTTACAAAATTACATTACAAAATACATAATATTGTACATTACTCTTAGAAATTTGGCAGTTTCTTTAACTTCAGTAAGTTTTCTAATTGTTTTAGGATGTCTCAGAATGTCACATTTATAAAATGCATTAAATCACAAAAACTTTTTGCCAAAATGTATTTATTTATATAAATACATTTTATATATTTTTTTTTATTTTTTATTTTATATATAAAACATGATATACTTGTATATTTTGAGAAATTACCCCATATAATGTGACAATGTTCTCCTTTTTTTGAAGATTTAAAAATCTAAGGCATGTTTCTTTAAAGAAAAATCTAAGGCATGTTTCTTTAAAGAAACTGATATAAAATAACACGTTATTAACCAAACAAAAAAACAACAGACACAAATAATGAACCAAATAATGCAATAATAGAAGATTTTCAGAAGATCAGATGAGCAAAAGAGATTTGTAAAACTCTAAATACAGTTGTTTCTTAAACACGGGAATCTGATTGAGTGCGGCTCATCAGGAGCGCAGCGGAGCGTCTGAGGGAAGATGTTCAGATTAATTCTGTTCGAGAAAGATTCGTGTGGGTGTCCACGCCGCCAAGCGAGGAGCTGTTACCATGACAACAATAGTCTGAGAGGTCGCCAGGGTAACGAGGCTTGGCAGAGATACACCTGAATGCCATCTGTCCAAAAAATTCAATCCTGAGATTAAGATTTCTTATTTACACACACACCTCAAATTCATGCATGCATATGTGTGTGTGTGTGTGTGTGTGTGTGTGTGTACGGTCTGTGGTTATTGCCTGCGGGAGCAGCTGGAGCGTGTTGTCACGGTTACCCGTCAATTTCAATGAGAGTGCAGGATGAAATTCAGAACCCAGGCGACCCATAATGCAATTTACGAAGTTTTACAGAAACCATAAATGGCGTTTAAATGGAATACAGACCTCTTGCTCTCCTTCTCTCTATAGATGCTGTAAATAGTGCAAATATGCTTCTATGAGAACACACACATGCACTCACATTCACACACACTCTTCTCAAGCGCACACACACTCACACTCGCACACACACACACTTCTCAAGCACACACACGCACTCACTCTCACATTCACTCTTCTCAAGCGCGCACACACACACACACTCACACTCACTCACTTTTCTCAAGCGCACACACACACTCGCACACTCTCTCTCTCACACAAACACACACTCTTCTCAAGCGCACACACACACACACGCACACACACACACACACACGGTGTGAATGAAAACCTGACATTCTTTTTGGAATTCCATAATTCCAATTTACATTCCATGCAGGTGGCATCACCCAAATGTTGCCAAATACGTTCTTATTAAATCCAGGAGTGGAAACCTCAGCATATTACACACACACAGACACACACACACACACACACACAGAGACGTCTCCCGTCACTGCAGTGGCTTTCATCTGTGACAGACATCTTATCCTGTTGAGTTTCACACACACTAATGAGCTTTGCTGAAGTGCAGATTAGTTTCTGGAGGACAAAGCTTCATACTTATTTTATTTCTTAGAATAGGACTTAGTTTTTTACTTTAAATGGTTTTGTAATTAAAACAACGACACAAACGTAAGTAAAGCACAATAAAAAGATATTGCAATACAACATCTTTATCCTTTCTTCTTTGCTTTACTTTTATTTAGTGGTAAAATCATATTGATAATCTGCTCTTCTTGAGGAGTTTGGTGAGACTGAGCCGTTAGTTTAGTGTTCACACACGTGTGGGGTCGGTGAAAGCAATCTCTGCTCTCAAACAGGCTCCGTCAGAAATAAGAGCAGTTCTGCTTGGAAAGCCGCATGTTTTATGAGAATGTCAAAGTCTGTTGGTAAACAAAAGAGCCATTCAGAGCCGGAGCCGATCGGAGACGCCACCCAAAACCCCCGGAACCCCGACGCAGCCCGGATAAAGTTTCCATGTCCAAAGGGTAAAACAGGAAAGGTTAAACACATACACACAAAAAGCCCCTCTCATGCAGACTTACGAAACATGGTGTTGAACTGCTGGGGGTTCAGGTTCCACTTGCCCCACGGAGTTTTGTGCCCTTTCGACTGGGCGTAGTGGGCGTGGTTAAACTCCGGCTCCGTCCCGAACGAGTCTAGGACCCTCAGCATGCACCTAAAACACACGTTCAGAGCTGGAGTGTGGGCGTATAACAATAGAGTACAAACCATCTACAAAAAGTGCTGCCATCTGTACATTAAAGCATACTTAGAATAATAAAAATAATATATTTCTAAAGTCAAAACATGAATATATAAAATATTTGGATGCTGCATAGTGTTTTTTGTATATGTGTGTATATATTTATAAAATACCCATTTTTCATGAGCTGACCTCTATTTTTTCTATGTACACAACAGTTTTTCTATGTACACAACAGGCCTGTTTCTCTCAAATATTTTTCACAAATCTGTCTAAACCAGTGTTAGTGAGCACTTATAATTTTGATCAGTGTATCTTTTTTCTATTTTTGGTATGTTTATTTTAAAGCGGAATTACAAACAATAGTTTATACTTTACAATACGCTAAGAATAATATAAATAATGACAATTATAATATGCATTTTGGAATTTTTCTATGGCAAGCAAAACATTTTAAATGAAAACTGGACTTAGTGGACAAATGTAGCACCTTTAGAAAAAAAAGGATTTAAAATACTATGGTAGAATATTTTTCTTATTTTATTATATGATTTAAGATTTACTATTGAATCTTCTGTAAGCAAAACAATGACTGTAATTAAAAAAAAACAATAAGTACAGTAATACAATATTTAATTATTTGTGGTGAAATAATAATACAAGAGAAAATGTTGCCATTTTTCATGACTTTATTTCTAGCAAAACTCAAATAACATTTAATAACTTAAAGTCAAAATTAAATAATATTATTAACAATAGTAACAGTAATAATTATAATACTTATTATAATCATCATTATCATTTAATATTTAATTAAGTCAAAATATAAATAATATTACTACTATTACTATTAATAACATTGTTATTAATAATACTAATTATTATTACTATTAATATTATTATTATTATTATTGTTATTATTATTATTTAATTACTTTAATTAATATTACTTCCACTGCTACTAATATTGGTATGGATAATAATACTAATTCTTTATTAGTATATTTATTATATTTATTATTATTGTTTTTATCATCATCATCCGGATTTGGGCTTTTTTCATGACAATTAAGCACATTTTTCTAACAAAAACTTTAATTTAGATTTTTTTTTAAATATGGTACTTTTGATTTTACATTTTTATAAAAAAAAATAAATAAATAAAGGCAATCATTTTCTGGAGAATTTGACAAATCCTTATAAACAGATGTAAAACATTTGACTACAGCAAAGGCGGTATTTAACACTACAGGAAGTCATCCATTAGCAAACGATTGGGTTTGGTATCCGCTAACAGACCAAATAAGGTCAGACGACCCTGATTACTCGATAAGCCCAATCCTGGCTGGAATAACAGCTCGAATTCACGCCGGCGCGGTGCGGATTAGATCGACCCAGACGAGAATCTGTCTCCGTGTCTGAAGACTGAGATAAAATCAGGAGATCAGGTTCATTTCAAACGGCTTACGTGGTCAATAACGCCCGAGTGTCGCGTTTCTCAACAGAGCTGTCAGACGAAAATACTTCATACTAAAGCACAAATGTGATGTGAACTCACTGATAATGAACCCAGGACGGGCCCAGAGTCTTCTTGAACTGAGCCAGGCCGACGATGTCTATGTAGATGAGCTCCACAATCTTATCACCCTTTGTAGGGCAGCTGGACTTGTTGCCCATGACCTTCTTCATGATCCTGGAGACACAGAATTGAATTAAATGGCACTGAATGGACCTGACTGAAGAACTGAAGGCCGAGAAAGAGTTGGAGACTCACTCCTTGAGCTCAGCGAGAGACGCTGAGATGCGGATGTCGTGTCCGAGCAGATAGAGGGTGGTGATCAGGTCACTCCACTGAACCAGCTCGCCCAGAGGACCGCCGCTGAACGCGTTCTCCGCTATCTTAAAACCAGACTCCTTCGTCAGCAGACCCAGGTGCACCAGGATCTAAGACAAGAACAAACCAGAAAAATATACAAAATATATATTTGATACATTTTAAGCAATATATATATAATAATTTATTTAACATTTAAATAAAGTTTAATTAAGATACAGTAGATTAAAAATAGCAATAATAACTATTAATAATAATAATAATTGTTATTACTATCTTTCATATAGTGCTGTCAAATAACTGATAAAAAATTAAATGATAAATACATTTGTTTACATAATATGTGCGTGTACTCTGTATATTTATTATATATATATATAAATACACTCACATGCATATATATATATATATATATATATATATATATATATATATATATATATATATAACAAATTATATGAATATAAATATAAACTGCACATGTAATTACATGTAAATATTTTCGAAATATATACTGTATGTGTTTCTATTTTTAATATATATAAAATATACACTGTACACACGCATATATTATGTAAACAAACACCTTTATTTTGAATGCGATTTAATTGCAATAGTTTGATGGCACTAAATTCATTAGACAAATTAACTAGCTTATATTTTATTTGATTGCGTAATACTGATTGCATAATATGTATTTTCTTTCAAAATAATAAAGCTCAATTTAACATTTCTAAATGGCAGTCCTAATTAAAAAAAGATCAAAATATGGTTCTATATTCCAATAAAAACAGAGTATTGAAATATTATAGTTAACTTTTTAAAAAGAATGTCAAATAAAATACAAAATATGACTAGTACACATTATTAAACTGATCAAAAAGTCTGATTCCACTAAATTGAGTGATTAATATTTGCTTAAAATCGCTCAAATAATTGCCAACATGTTTTTTTGTGGTCTTAGCTATCTTAACTAAGCTTATTGTGAAGAATTAAATGTGAAGAGAAGGTTGCATTCTGGGTTAAAATACTGTGGGTTGCAGTCTATTAACTTCACTGTCATGCCAGAGTCTGTATGGCGCAGTCATATATTTCTCATCCACAGCAATTGTTTTAGTATTAATATCTCAAGGGACTCACACGCAGTCACATTTGTGTGGTGGATAAGTACCACCAGAGGATTATGGGTAACCGTGACATGCTTTAAGCTCTAAACAACCAAGGTTATTCCAGGCGATCTCTAGAGAGACTCGTGCGTGAGGTTTTGGGTCCCGCTGCGGCGCCTGACTGCAGGTGAAAGAGTAAGTCAAAGATGCCCCTGGGAAAGTGTGTCTATCTGCATTCGTGTGAATTATTCATTCGGAAAAGGGCGGGAACGCCAGCTGCATTGTTAAGAGATGCAAACTCATCATGGGTGAAAAAGACAATGGAAAAATGTAGCGGATTCAATCGCGCAAGTTTAACACTCGTGTTTGTCTCTCCTGAAACATTATAGTTGGATGTTCGGTCCTATTAGTCAAACAAAACCTTTCTTCAAAAGGCTCCTATCATACCTGAATTTACTGAACTGACCGAAATTAAGGTAATTGCACACCGAATCTGAAATTCTCGTCCAAAATTTTCACTCGTTAAGAAAAAAATATGACCTCGCATTGTGTCAATCACGTATAAACACTGCCTCTGAAACTTTCGTCCGTCATAAAAATTCAGATCTGGTTCTATTTTCTGTGTTTTGGCATCCGTAACAATCATTTTGATGACGAATACGAAAAGAAAAAAAACACATACAAAAATTACAGTTTTTCACGCAAAAACTCCTGATATAATCAATGACTAACAACACAATCAATGTCTAATTTGTGCTGTGTTTAGGGCTGTCTCAATAACTACTTATTGTTGTGCGATATATTGCACCAAAAATAACTGCGATAAATGATATAACTGTCATTTAAATCAGTGTACAATTTATGTACTTCTTTGTGTTGACCTGATCAATTATATGTTAAACACAATCTACTAAATATAGGCAACTTCATTTTATTAAAAAAATAACAAATAAAAAATATATAATGATAATCTATGAAAATAATACTGTTATAAACTAGGTTGGTGGGTAATTCAGCAGCAAAGGTTTTTCTACAAAAACCATGAGTGCACAATAATTGTATTAAATGTAAACATTTAGTGAAATAGCATTGAGTGGGGAACAAATAACAGTGAGTGTAGGGCTAAATCTGGTAAAATGTTACACATTGTGAATAACAAGTAAATATACAGTAGTCAACATTTGAAGTGGATCAGAAAAGTTCATCAAAGTTGTCCTAAGACAAGAACGGGTATTATTTTGGTTTTAGGACATCTTTGAAGTAAAGGTTTTGATCCACTTAAAAATGTTGACTCCTGTCTTAATATGTAAACAGATCTGTAGGTAACATATTTTGATCTCAAAAAGGTGTTTTCACAGAAGAATTAGGAGTTTGCATCAATTGTTGTTAAAGGCTGTCATGTTAAGTTGATTGGCACATTTCTTGCGACTCACCTTTTTGCGCTTGCGATTGTGGAGGTTTTGTTTGGTGGCGAGGGAGCGTATGGCACCGACCCACGGCTCCTCCATGCGCTTGATCCGCAGCATCATCCAGCGAAACTCCTCGCGCCGCGACATCACGCGATACAGCTCATCGAAACTCGTGCGGATCTTCCTCTGCGCAAAAATAAACAGAGCAGTTTGCTTGAGTTGCATAGACTGTGACGGTTTGTGCAATTTTTGTCAAATTCTGGAGACCAGTGCTGGGTAAGTTACTATATAAAATAATTAATTGATAGCCTTGTGGACAGTGTGCCCAAAAATATTGCCATTGTGCTACGGGCATCCTGAGTTCGAATCACAACTCTCCCACTAAACTATCCTTTCATCCTAAGGTCCGAAAAAGTAATTCATTATTCACAAATATATACAATTTTCTTACATTTTAATTTAAATAATTAAAAAATGTATGGACATTTTATCATATTTTGAGGACGGTTTTGGCCCCAAACCATAGCTGACCTGTGAATTCCTGTCAGCTTCTTCAGGATTATTCTTGATCCTCCACGGCAGGCGAGGGCACCAGTTTTCAACCTAACACACACAGAAACAGCGAGTTAGTGTGCATCAGAGCTAATGATCAGACATAAACCAGCAGAGCATGGAAACACATCTTGTAGACATACAGTACTACATCTCATTTCTCTGAGTAGCCTTGTGTATTTATATATCAGTCTGCTCATTTAACTACCCAATCAATATTTAAAGTACACATCAAATGCAAAGGAGAATGAGATGGTTGATATGGAAATTTATGCAAGGAGCTGAATATGCAGCTCTGTCTAATAGATTTCAGATGTTAACACACACACACACACACACACAGTGTAGTTATTATGAGACATCCATTATTTTCACTGAATGTTCAACAAAATTTAATTCGGAAGTCATTAAACACTCAAAATGAATAACAAGCTGCATTTTAATAATTTTCTCAAATTTTACGGATCACATCTTTTGGGTTTTATAGAGGATCGTGTGTTTACTGTGGCATTGGGGAGCAATTCATACCGCCAAACTTCCTTGCATGCAGAAACCACATTCAGCTAAAACCGTTAAGGCCATTTTAACAAGGTTTACTGGAAAGAAACCATATCATTCAAAACATCTTAAAGGAACAGTGCACCAGAAAATGAAAATTCGCAGATATTTGACTCACTCTCAGGCCACACAAGATGTAGATTAGTTTGATTCATCAGAACAGATTGGGATAAAGTTACTATTACATCACTCTTTCATTAAAGGATCTATTGAAGTGAATGGGTGCCGTCAGAATAAGAGTCCAAACAGCTGATATTAACATCACAATAATCCACACCACCCCAGTCCTTCAGGTAATGTCTTGAGTAACAAAAAGCTGCGTGTTCATAAGAAACAACTTCATCATTGAGGGGTTTTAAACATCATTTTCAATAGCACATGAATATGGAAACCATCTAGCATCATGGTTTTATGTCAGAGTGCCATGGCAGTGCCACATACCATTAAGCCAATTTATCTGTCACATCTTACCTCACTCAGATAAATGAAAAAGGAACAGGTGGATCCGTCCACTCCGTAGTTCCCATAGCAGGGGTCCGAAC
This sequence comes from Carassius gibelio, assembly GCF_023724105.1. Classification (NCBI taxonomy): domain Eukaryota; kingdom Metazoa; phylum Chordata; class Actinopteri; order Cypriniformes; family Cyprinidae; genus Carassius; species Carassius gibelio. Next base: position 22,096,696 of record NC_068417.1, on the reverse strand, counting down.
GCCACATGTCCTTCATCCACTGTAGAGGACGAAAAAAAAAATGCTCGTTTAGAAATAACTGTACATAAATGGGTTTTGTAAATCTAACAAATATACAAGTATTTGTGAAGGACGCTGTGCATAAAGTGCACAGTTTTATTTCCTCTCAGTTTTTCCAGGATATTTTTGAAGTTCTTAGATCATCTTGACCTTCAGGAAAATAGGTTTCCTCTTCCTGTATCCAATTTCTTTTCACAGTGAGACTCTCTCTAGGACGGAGAGGGACGTATTGATCGCAGTGTGAGGTTCAGATCACACTTATCGATCAGGGTTTATGAGAAAGATGCCGTCCGTGCGTTTTTATGAGAAAAAGCTTGAATTCATATGGATATGATACATTTTACACCGTCTGTGAACAAAATTTTTAAAATACGCAAATGTATTGAGCTTAATTTGCATATGTCTGAATATTTACATTTGTTTGGTTCATAAAAACCAATGAAATTAACTACGTAAAATTGACTGAACAAGATTTTAAGAGTGTCATTTATTAAATTAATGCATTTAGCAGACGCTTTTATCCAAAGCAACTTACAGTGCATTTAGGCTAACATTGTTTTCCCAACATGTGTTCCCTGGGAATCGAACCCACAACCTTTTGCGCTGCTAACACAATGCTCTACCACTGAGCCACAGGAACACTATTAATTCATTAAATTTATTTATTTTTAATTAAAAGGTAATTTTAATAAAACAATTATACACACAAATGTTTTATTTTTCTTTTGTTTTTAAACCAGTAACAAATAACCAAACAAATCAAATTAAAATCACAGATTTTCAAAGTTGACTGAACCAAGAATTTAACAAATGGTTTTATGAAACGGTTTGCAAATATAAGGCATAATTGGGATAAAACTTGACACGTCGACCTTCAAACAAAGCACATCATCTTAAAAAACACCATCTTATGTTTGATTTTTTAAAAATGTTTGTGCTTTGGTTTAATGGATAAACAAAATCGTTTTGAGACATTCTAACCCTCCAGACTAAAGTCAAACAAATCAGTCAAGCTGTTCTCACTGTTACTGTTGTCACATTTTGGTTTTAATTCTGCATGATTTTAAGAGGATTTCCATATCGCACAAATTTCCGTGAGCTCTAAATGAAAGGACCTGTGATTATTGAGACGAGGCCAAGCTCTGGTCTGATCTGACTGAAAAGGCCGACCAGCTTCATGTGCTCTGCTTGATGTTAAACCCTTCGTAATTTGTCCTGTCTGGCTGCGACATCGTGTTATGTAAAAATTAGGAAGGACTCGTTCTGAGTATCAGGTGAGCGCATTACGAAGTGTGGCATTCCAAGAAGGAAAAAGCACCATCACATGGTAAAACTCCATTCTGAATTCTTGAGAGGATTTGAAAAATCTGAAACTTCTGGGAGGTTAAGCACTTCATGATGAAACACTTCAGACATGTGAACGCTAAACACTTCACAATAGGACGTGGCATATTACAGACCTCCATAAAAGAATAAAATAAAAATTATATGCACCAATATATAATACACTGATATACAGAAATCTATTTTAATAATAGATTTTCTTAATTACATATATTGTGTATTAACTAATTATATAACCAATTATATAATTCAATAACAAAATATAAAAATGTTCTAAATAATTTTAGAATTATATATATATATCAATAATAATAATATAATAATAATATAATATAATAATATATATTGTTAGAAATGAATTAGAAACTTAAGCTATATCAAATCGTGCACAAATGTTTTTTTTTTTATAAAAAAAGATACATTTATCAGATATATTGGTAAATCATTTAGATATATTATTATAATAGTAATAATAATAATAATATCATCATCATCATAATTATAGTTTCCAACCTCACATATATGGGCAACCAGATAAATTACTTTTATCGTCTAAATATTCTAATAATAATAATAATAATAATAATAATAATAATACATCATTATTATTAATTGATTATTAATAATAACGTATAATTATAAATTAAGTATAAAAATCTTTAAGTAGAAAAGAATTATAAACCCAAGCTACATCATCAAATTGTGCACAAATATTTGTAAAATAAAGTATTTTACATTAAAATTAGTAACAACTTTATTAACGACTTGAGTATTTTGCTCATAACTAACACAAAATCAGTTAAAAGCTTTCAAATGTCTCAAAACGAATCAACATCTCCCTGTCTGTAAGTGGAGAATCCTGCAGAGAGTCTTTAATTTAAAAATCTATCTGTCTGGATTCAGGATGGAAATGGTTTCTAAATAAACTCCAACCGATGAGAAGCCACCATAAGACAATGCCAGCATAAAGTGATTAAAGAGCGACTCAGATTGAGAAGCCTTCCTCAGAGAACTGATCAGAGGGTCCGAGAAACACTCACCTTCAATTTCCCTTCACAATGCGGAAACCCGTCAAGCGAGGGCAGTTCGCATTTCTCCTGTGCTCCGTTCAGCAAGTCTGCAAACACACAGAGAAAGAGAGAAGAACATAATTATCAGTCCCAAACGACACATTTCACAGCTGAAATCTACAAGATTGTTTGGCACACAGGTCTCCGCCTGGAAGATCAATAACGCACACAATGCACTCTCAAATTAACTCGCTAACACAATATTAAGTGAAAAAGCCACATTGTGATTACAAAGCATTACAATTTTCTATAATATGTTACGTTGCCTAGTAAGTACATGGGAAATGCATGTAAAAATTTGATTTACGAATGATTTGCAATGTTGAACTTTCTTTAAACACACTTTATTGTGCTCCCGTTTCATTAAAAAAAAAAACAGAAATATTTGTAAACAAAATTGAACTAACTTTTTACTTAATATTTAAAAAAGTAAATAATTGTAAATACAGTATATTTTGTAACTCAGTCTCAGGTTAAAGCTAAATTTCAAAAGTAGCTGCTGTTTATTAATGTTAACCGTTAAGTGCAAAATTTACTGCTAACTTCCCTTCAGACTGAACACTTCACAATCACAACCCAAAACCAACAAGCTTTTTTGGCACATGGACACTGAGCCAGAGAAAGAGATCAATAATGCAGTTAACACGGCAAATTAACACTAAGACCGAACACCCACATCTTGCCAAATGCATTCAAATGGTCTTCAAAGACATTCTATTGCTGCTTTGCACTGCAGAAAAAAAGGGATAGTTCACCCAAAAATAAAAATTCTGTCATTAATTATTCACCCACAAATCGTTCCAAATGTGTAAAACTTTCGTTCGTCTTTGGAACACAAATTAAGATATTTTTGATGAAATCCAAGAGCTTTCTGACCCTACGTAGACAGCAATGCAAATGACACATTCAAAGCCCAGAAAGGTAGTTAGGACATCATTAAAATAGTCCACATGTCCCTTTAAAACGGTAAAAACGTATATGTATAACACATGCATAAATGTTTGAGCCAAAATGTCTACTTTTACGGATAATAAGATCAGAATTTACAACTGTCGTTAAAAATATCTGTTATCTTAAACTATCGTCAAAAATATCTGTTATGTTAGTTACATTATAATTGTTCTTCGTCTTTTTTACTAGAAACTCTTTAAAGCAAACACTATGTAACAACAAAAGGTTGTTAAAAAATTAAACAAAAACAAACAAGAAAATCAACAAAGTCTGAACAACTAAACGGTGATAACGTAAAATAAAGACAAAGTAAAAAAGCTAAGAAATTTGTAGTCAAAATTACTTTTACAAAATTTAAAATTTGTCTCAAATAAGTTGCTGTTTGTAATGTTCAAAACATAATACATTAAATGAAACATTGTCAGACAAAAAAAAAGGTAAACTTAAGCAATTTCTGAATTTTTTGTAAGTTTTAAATTTTACGTCATTTTATTTTAAATATCTAAACAATTTAGAATTTTCATGACAGTTACCTTTTTGTTTATTGTTAGTTTTTTTTTTTATGAAACTTGAATGATCTTTACTTTTCAAAGACAAGTTAAAAAACACATTTCATGACTGGAAATCAAGCTAGTGTTAAAAATAATATATCTGAAAGTTGCACACAGCCTTATTTTACACATTATATCAACAATTTACATTAAAAAGAGTTAGAATGGTAAAGAAAATGATGGCACAGCTCCATACTTTGAACTTTAACTATTATCTGCCCTTTAGGGCCAAACAAACACAATCTAACTTAGTTTTTTCCTTTCTCTCTAACAGTTTTTGTCGAGCCATCAATCTGCAATCTCCTTCTTTCTAAAAAAAAAAAATAATAAAAAAATAAATAAAACTACTGATATAGATTTAGTCAACACATGTGTCATGAAAAAACCTTGGACCATGAATGTACTATTTGCAGGTCTTTTGGGAAATAAAAGTAGGCACACAAAATCTACTGTGCAAGCAAATGTGTCTCTCTTCCAATACAAACATGCATGCGCATTCTGCAGATGAACCCTGATCCGAGTGCAGACATTTAAACTATTATGGATGCTTTTACCTCTCAGGCGATTTACAGTAGTGGCTCGTGTGTACCCGAGAGTAAAGAGCTCTTTTCAAGGGCACGATGGAGATAAGAAATCTCAATGACTCAAGTTACAGAGTTCAAAAAGCCAAGCGATGTAGAATATCAAGTGCAAGGCTAACACAAATATATGACATCATACTGCGGAGATGGCTATGGTTAAGCATGTAATACATAACAATATTTTAGGTTCAAAGTCAAACAGCTATTTGTTTGAATAAATGAAACAACTATTTGAGAGGTGAAAGTTAGGTTGGATCATAATATCATAACTTCAAGTGATACACAGTGATTTGTTTAATTTGTCTCGAAGCCATAGGATTATAGCATTTGATTTGACATTTTAAGACGAAATGTGCCGCCTGATGTTTTTTCCACTGATTATCTTCACCAGTTTGCAGAGGTGGGAGTAAATCACACATGTGCAAGTAACAAGTAAGTCTCAAGTCTTAACCTTCAAGTCACAAGCAAGTCCAAGTCCTTTTTTGTGAGAATCAAGCAAAGTCAAGTCAAGTTACTATTTTATGTCAAGCAATTCAAGTCAAGTCATAGCTTGGTTCAAGCAAGTCACTGTCAAGTCAAAAAAAAGATGTTGATCCAGGAACATGTCTCGGTGACCGGGAGGGGACAGGGAGAAGTGGGGAGACAAAAATGAGAGAAGATGAGGGGAGACCAGAAGAAACAAAATGATATAAGAGAAGATAGGAGATGAGAGGTGAGGAAACGATATGAGATTATATGAAAGGAGATGATGAGGGAAACAATGAGATGGGACAAGACATGATGAAAATAAACAAGATGAATTCAGATGAGGTGAGATGAGAGGAACTGATAGGAGAGGATACAAGATGAAAGGAGAGGACATGAATCCAGGTGAGGTGAAATAATATAAATGGAGTCGAGGTGAGTTGAGATGAGATGAGACGCAATGTGGCAAGATGATACAAGATAAAAAGAGAGAGGATCAATCCAGATGAATGAAATGAGGTGAGGTGAGACAAGATATTACATGATGAAAGGAGAGAAACCCATGTGAGATGAAGTGAGATGAGATGATATCAGATGAGATGAGATGAGATGACAAAACAAAAACCCCTAGGTGAGGTACGAGGTGGAGAGAAACGTATGTGAGCTGAGGTGAGATGAGAAGACAAGGGGAGATGAAAGAAGAGAACAAGAACCCCAGGTGAGACACAGTGAAAAGAAAAGAAACTATACGAGACAAGACGAAAAGACACTAGGTGAGAAGACAAGAGATACACTAATTAAAAAAACAACAAGATGAGACCAGACAAGATGAGATTAAAAGAAGATAAGAGGAACCCAGATGATGTGGGTTACAATAAAAGAAAAAGACACTAATTGAGACGAGACAATACGAGACAAGATGAGATAAAAGGAGAGAAGTGGACTCCAAGGTGAGACGAGATAAGGATGAAAGGAATGAAAAGAAAACACGCTAAGCGAAATTAGATGAGACGAGATCAGATACAAGGAGAGAAGAGGAACCCAGGTAAGGTGAGTTACAATGATATGAAAAGACACTAATTAAGACGAGATGAGACAACATGAGATGAAATGAGAGAAGAAGACTCCAGGTGAGATGAGATGAGACAATGAAAAGAAAACACACAAGGTAAAATGAGACAAGACGAGATGAGATGAAATGAGAGAAGAGGAACCCAGATGAGGTGAGACACAATCAAAGAAAAAGCCGCTAGAGCCCCTTTCACACTGCATGTCGGACCCGGAAAATTGCCGGGTCACCTTCTGTGTGAACGCAAACACGTCCCGGGATTTATTCCGGGATTGATCCCGGGTCGGGGAACTAGTAACATTGCCGGTTTCAGACCCGAAACAGTGACTCTTTTAGCGGGTGTTTTGAAGGCAGATCAACGTTCGCGGAGAAGCAAATATGTGCAAACTGTAACGAAGCAGAGATCAGTTCGTTCCTCACTTTCCGCGTGGAAGCTGAGATCGTAGCTAGCTTCAGTGAATGTTAACGTGCCTAGCGTTTTCGACTTGTGCATTACACATCATATTCTGATGTCACGTGTCTTTACGGGACCTTTACAGGTTGTGTGTGAAAGCACGCACATATTCCGGGTAATCACTGTTAATGTAAAAGTGCAAAATCTAGCAACCCGGGAACAACTGCTGGGACACATTACCCCGTGTATTTTCCGGAATCGCAGTGTGAAAGGGGCTTAGATGAGATGAGATAGGATGTGGGAAAATGGCAAGGTGCGATGATGAGATGAGAGGAGACAAGATGAAAAGAGATGACGGGAGGGGAGACGAGGACACAGTGTTAGCTATGTGATTTCAAATGAATCGATTTGCAAGCCTGGATCATATCTCTCTCTCTCTCTCTCTCTCTCTCTCCCTCTCTCTCTCTCTCTCTCTCTCTCATAAAGCAGTAAGAGACATGACGGCGCTGCAGAACAATGGCTGGCCGCAACCTAAATAGAACATCACACATTAAGAGCACATCCTGTAAACCAAATAAGCACCCCACCGAGGGAACACCAAACAGTAAAGGATGTACACGTCATTCACAAATTCACATTGCTTAAGGGCACATGCTAACAAACAAATAATTTAGACCATTTTTAGTCACATAACACAACTAACACAAGAGTCATGAGGGAGAAACGACAAAAATGACTATATATATATATATATATATATATATATATATATATATATATATATATATATATAGCCCAAAAGACAGAAAATGAGGGATGACTATAAAGAGATGACAAAAACTGTGCCACTGTTCAGCTTGATGTCGTGAACACTAACTCAATCGACTAGTTGGGTGTGTTTAACATACAAACGCAATTTAGTGCTAAATTAGACCTTAATTGGATTTAATTAAACACAAAATAACTCACAAACAAACCCTGATGTTTCACACACACACTCTACTGAAGAATTGTTTTTTTTTACAACACATAACCCAATAACATGAAGACCCACACAATGAATTCTGGGGTGCAGTTTCACCATTGGTACTGAAACTGACTAGGTTTAAATCCATGCTGAATTTGACGTAGCATAACATACTATGCCTACAGTCTCGGTTATGTGTTTATATATTATAATACAACTAATAACATACAATTCCAAATTCAGCCCTAATTTGCATGCTATGCATACTAAATATTATACAATACTGGAATTGGATACCCCAATCACACTACATTGGGGAAAGGTACCTCAAATGTGGATGGTTTACCATTTCCTATGGATTTTTTTTAAGTATGCAACCCACAAAAGTGGACCAGCTTGCAAAGTTTTCAGATTGAATGATATGGATTTTTGAAGTGTGCATACATTTATGCCGAGTTCACTCTGCACGATTTTAGCCCGATTTGTCACTCGTCGACAGGTTTTGCGAAATTGCCAAAAAAAGTGTAAATTATCAAAGACATGATCTGAGGGAATCGCACACAAGTCAATGACGCCCGTAAAATATTTGGCATGCTAAATATCTGGAGCTGTCAACGATTCACAATCACACTGTGTGCAATGATTTCTCACTGAAAACTACATCAGCGATGATCTACAGCCAGTGAGAGACCAAGATACAGGGCAGAGGGAAGTTCGGGGAGTAGTTATATACCACAACATAAGTATTTTAATAGATATATGAGATAATCCAATCTTGCTCAAGAACTCCGATTTGACGCACGCAGGTTCTCATTATTTCATTATCAACTTTCACGTGTGTTTTGTTGTGAAACCTAGTTTGCAGACTAGAAAGAGCTGTCTGCGATTCTTCCTATTCTGAAGATGCTGATCCACCGTGCAATATGAACACAACAGCAACTGAATGCTACCCCAGATAGTCACGTAGTGTGAAAACATCGGCGATCCAACGAGTTTGAAAAGCGTGCTGTGTGAACTCTGCATTAGGCTATTTTTACCTACAATTCCATTAGCACTACAAAGTCTGCAAAATTTGGGATAGGGAAACATTTCTGTAAAAAAAAGAGTCAGAAATCGGATGGTTTTGTGATGTGTATATATTTGTGAACTTTAAGCTAAAATTACCGACTATCCCCTCAGCACTGCTAAAGTGGATTAGCTTGCACAATTGTTAGAGTGAACTGTTCAAGAAATATACCAGGAATCATATGGAATTTTAAAGTGTGTAAAAGATTCTAGACTAAGTCTAGGCTAATATTACCCACAATCCATTCAGCGTTACGAATGTTTGCAATGTTTAGTTGTTGTTGTTGGGGAGGGGGGCTCTTCTGTAAAAGAACCATGCAAGGAATTTCGGTGGATTTCTGACGCGTGTATACGTTTGTAACTTTAAGCTTCTGTTAAAGCTTTTTACCCACAATCCCTTAAGCACTACTAAAGGGGACTAGTTTTTAGAGTGACCCGTTTAAGAAACATGCCAGGAATGTTTCTAGACTTTAGGCTAATAATACCCACATACCCTTCAGCGATATGAAAGTTTAAAAATTTTTTCTGGAGGGAAACTATTCGGTTTAAAAAAATGTTGCAGGAATCTGATGGATTTTTGAAGTGTGCATATGTTTGTGTGCTTTAGGCTAATATTACCCATAATCCCTTCAGCGCTATTAAAGTGGAGTAGTATACAATGTTTTTGTGAGTGGACTAGTTTTGGATAACCGTACCATCAAACATTAGTTTGCTGACTGGCTGATAACTGTGGGGCTGCACGATAAATCGCATGCGATATTGAATGTGCATCTTGTCAGTAAACCCGGTTTCATAATAAATGTAAATGTAAATCTCCATCACATGCATGCTTTCACATGGAGCACATTTAATACACAGAACTGTTGTGATAACGTCAATATATCAAGTTAGACACATAAGTAGTTACGTGTTTTCCTTACATGAACTTTATTGAACTGAACTTCTTATCGTCACATACGTACAAAAACAATGATTGGCTGAGAGGAAGAGAGAAAGGGAATGATTTGGAAACTGCGTGTGGTGCTACGCAGAGTGGAAAAAACAGCTGTGCTTGACACATGCTCAACATACACCCTTGTAAACACACAATCACAAACACACATACGCAGAGATGGGCGTTTTCCATCACACACTCCTTCAGGCTAAATAGTGCGAGACCCCGAAGACGAACAACAGTCAACAAGAAGACAACGAGCGTGTCTTTAATGCGAAAACAGCAAGAAATGGAGGAGCGAGAGGTGAAAAGCACTCAGCTGAGCTGTCTCTCTCTCTGTTGCGCTTCAGTGAGACATTTCCCTCAGAGCAGCATGTGTTTTTCTCTCTCATGCCAGGAAACACACACTGAGGGCACTTCTATGGCCAGTTTAGAGGAGTGTGAGAGTACAGTGCTCTAGTGTGTGTGTGTGTGTGTGTGCGCATGTAATCTCTGTTCCAGGCGAATTTGAGGTCGTTCAGTCTTTCTGCCAAGCTGGAAGGATTTTGCTAAAGCTTTCAACTGGATGTGATGTGACACACATTTACTTTTAAAGCTGGACAAATGATAGATGATTCATGTTAAGATAAAGGTTCATTTCATGAAAACACAGAGAGAGAGAAACATTATTTTCATTACAATTACAAAAATGTCCAAATTAAATTGTCTTCACAGTAATGCATCTGGATTTATTTTTGCAAAATTTCTTTTTTCTTTTTTATATCACATGGGGAGTCTATGGGATTGACTCCCTTTCGGAGCCAGCCTCCAGCGGCCAGTCGTTGAATTGCAGTTTTAGTCACTTCCGTGTTGGTTTCAAGAGAGGGAGCAGAAGGTTGCTGCCGTGCGCCAGCATTTCCCGTAACGGATGTCACAAACTAAATAACAGAAACGCCGCCCTGCCTCTTTAATTTCTGAGCACATTGGCCCTGTCCCAAATGGAACACTTCATGTGGACTTTCGGTCTTGTGGACTTAAAATGACCGCTGCATGCGTGTGTCCATTAAGTCCACGAGACAGTAGGGTGTCCCATTCGTCATTTTAACATTCAAAAGGGTGCTCACGAGTGCCCCCTTTGTGGGCCGTTATGCATGGAGTCAATATAATGCTGCATATATATGCAAAAAAAATAAGGTTTTGCAAACAAAAATGAAAGTATTGAGAAAAATAAATGTACTTTTTGCAAGCGAAAAAATAAAGAATTGCTAAATATAAATGAAAAAGCGTGAAAGCAATGATTTTGCAATAAATATTTTTCATGGCTATATCTACTAATTTATTTACAACTCTGCTTTTATGGAGCCAGAAAATTTCGAACAATTCCCAATCCTAATTCTATATATATATATAATTTAAACACAATAATGAGTATATCTATCTATATCTATATATATCCAATCATAATTACTTCAAAAATAACTCTTATCCAACTGCCCCAAAATTATAAATAAGAAATTACATTTTGATTCATTCTTTTTTTATTATTACATTTTATTAAGTAAAATGTTTATTAATTTGTCATTGGGTAACACAGTACTAACCAAAAAGTGAGCTCAGTAATGCTCTGTCAAGATCCTGAACAGCCATTTCAAGCAAAACATTCCAAAAATACATGAGCTGAAACATTTCTGGACACAGAAATGGGCCAAAATAACTCCAAGTCGCTCCTGTCGGTCTGAAGCCTTACATATATGACATTTGACGTCGACATAATGTTTTTACATAGAAAATTCAAATAAAATGCAGGATTAATTGTTAGCTCTTAATTAACTTCCACTGAGTGCTGACCATCGTTCTCTGAATCAGATCATCGTCCCACAGGAGAACCGTCCAACACAATGAGCCTTTCAGTACCCAGCACTGATAACTATCACATTTCTGACTACACAAGAGCCGAAGAGGCCAACAATGTGACTGACAGACATGCAGTTGCATACTAATGGAGACAAAAGAAAAAAGACGTGAGCTCTCTCATCAGCAACATATTGCTTCACGAAACAGCACAAAAGCATCTAACCCAACGGATGAAACTCAAAACCAGTCCGTTCACCTGTTTCGCTCCTTACGCACAAGTTTCCACTTGCTGGAAGCACACAAGCGCACATTTCAGATACGCCTACCTCTTGGCACGTGCAGCCGTCCTCTGGGACCACGCACAGGCTGACAACAATGGATTGCCATGGATTGTCAAAGTGGATCCAAAATGAGGAACCGAAAAACTAATTGTCAGCTTGTGCTGCTAATACAAGTGCACGTTTCAGACATATTTGGAGACAAATTTCTAAAAATGTAACAAAAAATGGTCCATTAATTGATTACTGTTTTTATTAATTTCTAAACATCCTGAATGTTCATTCGTTTTCATTTTTTACAGGTTATGCTTATTCCAAAACAGGAAGTCCCCCATCGTGACCGTCTTGGTTGATTGGTGAGATGAACTATGACATCCAGCTACCCGTTTCAGTTTTACTGGTTCTGCCTGTTCCCTATAGAGGGAAGTCACATCCACCCTAGATCTATAAATGCAACAGCAGGGACACTCCTCATCCAACCACGACTCTCTGGAGATCTGTGGCTCTGCAAAACAGGTCACAACCATCCAGAACTGTGAAATCATGACCAAATGTGTGAGTTTGTGATTTGTGTTCATTAGCAACCCAGTAAAGCCAAAGCAAAGTCTCATCCAGGAATATTTTTATCAGCCCAAATAATCTGAAAAGGTTTTGGAACAATAGCAAATCATGCTTATCCAGATACCGGTAACTAGTTCCAGATGATAAGGGAATGGGAAAACAAATGCTGGATATTTAAAATGATCACTGATATGTCTGTGAAGATAAGTCTGTACTATATCGGTTAAATCGGAAAGGGTTTTTCAACTTTATTTAATCAGTTGATTTTGGTTGCGTTTTAGTTTATAATAGATTTTTGTATAGAATTATTTTAATTATATCAGACAAAAAAATCATAACTTTTATTATTGCCCATTTATCGCTCATTATCGAATTCCAATATCGGCGCTAATGGGTTAAAGTAGATAAAAAGAAAACCATACTAGATTTTTTTGGTTACACATTTTCTGAAGAAAGAGGCGAAACTCATACAAAACTTGCAATATTTGAGTTCATTTTTATGTAAAAACAATACGTTTAAATTTCTAAAAATAGTACATACTGTTCACAACAATTTGAACAATTTTCAGCGCAACCCTCAAGTGGGTTAAAAGAGATAGAAAGACAGTAAACCAAACTAGATTTTAAGTTAAATATTATCTGAAGAATATGGCATAACTCATATAAAACTTGCAACCTTGAAGTTACATTGATCGGTTTTATGTAAAAATCGTAAGTTTGACCACTACGAAAAGTAGCGGGACATTGTTCACAAAAAAAGCCAGACAGATTCAGGAATGAATCATGTACATAGAAGAAAAGGGACAAATACAATTTAACAGAGTAAAAAATTCAAGCCTTTAATATCGGCAATTTATCACTCATAATATGAAAATAATTATTGGCCAGAATTTTAAAATTGATGCGACCCCTGTGAGTTAAGAGATTTGTTACACATTATCTGAAGAAAGTGGCAAAACTCGTACAAAACTAAGCAACCCTGCAGATAAGCTGATCATTAAAACGTAAAAATCATACGTTTGCTTCACAAAAAAAAGTAGCAAGACAATGTTAATGACAATTTACAATGGACAAAGTATCGTCCATTTATCGCTATTAAAGAGACTTTAAAGAGCTGGAGCATTTAAAGCGGCAGATGTCATAACTGCAGCGTTTTTATACGAAGCAGAACTTGAGTGGGCATTCTTGATGTGAACAAGCCTTACCTACAACTTTAACCCTACATGTCTCTTTTAGCTAGCAAGGATGAACACCATTTTTGTGCTATTGTTCTTTGTGCTAGTGTTCAGCTTAATAATTACAGGTTGGCCTTGCGTCCTCCAGCGGCATCTATGAGCACAATGAAGCAAGCCATTCTATTTGCTAACTGTCTATGTCTCTTGCTCTCCCTCGCTCTCAGAGGATTCTAGGCTTTAGTCAAGAGCCAGAAGCATAGAGCGTGCCAGCGGCGTCAATTCAGAACCGTCCAGAGAGACAGTAACAGACACCGCTGGCGCAAACAAACACACACATAGACACACAAGCCATGGGCCGCAAAAAACACCTGGGCTCTCTTCACTGTTGGCACGCAGAGATGATAACCTCTGAGAAAGAGCGAGATAGCTGAGGTGAAACATGCCATGTTTGGATAGATAACATCAGCGGGCGATGGTTCATTGGTTTTAATCGGGTGGATATGCAAACGCAGACGTAGACGTGAGATAATGTCAATCCAGGTATGATGTTATCTTAAGAGTGAAGACAATAGAAATTATTTACGGACCAAACATTAGCATATTAAAAGTGTTGGGTGTGTCATTTTTGAGCTAGCACTAGCATCACTAAACGGTTCTTCCGATTTTTTCCAGACAAATATTTCAAATATTTCCATCAAACTGAGATTCAGGAATTTGTGTTGCTAGTTTGTTTTTTGGGCAACAACATTTATATCTCTGGGTTTATGATGCTTAAAATTTGATGATTTAAAACAAACAAAGTTTTCTTCAATCATCAACCAAGTACTTTAAACGTTAACGACTTGTTTGGAAAAATACTCTAAAAATAAGAAGTTGTCGTTTCTGGTGTCTATGCCTTAATATTTTATCGTTGTTAAAAACGATAGCAATGAACTTGGAAAAATACTTTATTGATAAAACAACAAAGTCCAAAAACTCAACAACAAACAAATTGTAGCTAGCTTACGTTGATCTTTCTGCATTGAAAATAAAATTTTCTACAATACGCTTTTTTTATGACTTCTGTTTTAAATGGATACTGTTTTAATCATATTTATTGACGCAAAAGTGAGATGCTAATTAAACTCTGATTAAAATTGAATTGAGAAAACAGTGGGAATCCTAAACAATAGACAGAGCTCACATTTTAAAAACAATAATGAAGGCAATATAAACAAAGCAAACAGTTAGCGAAATATATCCAGAAAAATAACAAGGTTCCTTAAATGTAGGTAGCTGATATTTTTACGTAAAAATTTACAATATTTCGTTTCCCTTTTTGTGCTAGCTATAAGATTCAGTTTATTGTGACTAACATCAATATGTGTTTATGAAAAACAGCTAAGCTAACTGGCTGCTAGAACGCTTCCAATACAAACTCAACAAATAGACTCAGACTCTCAGATCTTCTAATAAACATCTTTGGGCCAATCAGAACACAAATTCAATTGTATATTGGTTGCCAACTGCAACAAAGAGACGTATTCTGGCACTGCTGGGAAACAAAACACGTTTGAGGTTAACAGCAGGTGACCTATAAACAAAAAGCCCTTCCATTTCTTCAAAATATTTGTTTCTTCAGACATTAAATGCACCTATTGAGAGTAACTCAGCAAGAACGAGCAGAAGGAGAATGTTCTCTGATGTGGGCTCAAGAGTTCACACACACACACACACACACTCGCCAATTTACAGTTCCAACATGAAGTCCACAATGAGTCTTTGTGAGGCCCTCTCGGACGGTATTACTTAGATTTGTCATCATGTTGATGGATTATAAAGAGTCGTTTGATAGCTCTGAGAAGCAGGACCTTTCTTTCTTTTCTTCACTAGCTGCCAGGCCCACTCAGTCACTTGTCAGTGAATAATAGTGCTTTGGAGAGCTTGGGACTGCGTGTAAAGATTTGAGCTGCTGTCATCCTGAACTATCACTTACATTTGAAAATGTTGGCTTGAGTTCTCAAAGACATTTACAGCATGTTGACTCTGTCTGTTAAGCAAACAGAGACCTAAAATGACATTTCAGCATTGTGTTAACACTGCAAATCTAAATGCTATAAAAAAGCATCTTCTAGATGGTTTTAGCACATTGTTAAGTGGTTGCTATAAAATTTCCAGGTGGTTTTAATGTGTTAAGTGGTTGCTACCATCTTCTAGCTTTTTTTAGCGTGTTGGTTTTGTTGTGTTTTTTTTTCTCATTTGAAAGTGGCTTTGGGTAAAAGAGACTGCTAAATGACTAAATGTAATGTAAATGTAAATCTTTTTCATCTGTTAACATGTTCTTGGTTTTAATGCAATGTTAAGCGGTTGCTAAATTGTTGTTTTAAGCAGTTGCTAGCATCTTCTGGCTTTTTTAACATGTTGATTTGCATCTGCTAGCGTGTTCTTGATGGTATTAGAGCAATGTTAAGCATTTGCTAAAGGTTTTCTGAATGGTTTTAATGTGTTTCTTAAGCAACTGCTAGCATCCTCCGGCTTATTTAAGCATGTTGATTTGCTGCAACTAGTGTTCTTGATGGTTTCTTGATGGTCTATTTTCTAATTTACACGTTTAGTTTAAATTATTTTATTAAATCAAGTTAAACTAAATTTAAATGAAAAATTTTGCTTTGCAAGTGATGCCTGACGTATCGAGCACTGCTTACAATGGCGAAAAATGGAGCTAAATTCTTTATCTTCGCAAATCAAGTTAGCATTGACAGAACGGTAAGTGTTACACAATGTAATGCCATAATAACACACCATATCCATCACATACTGTAATTTTAACCTGCCTTTGCAACTTAATGCATCTTATAAAGTAATTAAGCTAGGTTTGAGATATAAACAAAAGGTCATCACCAGAACTGCGATATCCAGCTGCTGTCAAGCCCCACATTTCTCAATGGGGGATTGGCCTATATTACACAGTGAGTCAGAGACGAGGATCACATCTGCACACACGTCAAGTCCAGTGACAGAGAAATCATACACAAAAAAACCTTTATAGAAAAGCTCTGAGGATGAACCATGTTACAGTAATGGCATCAGATGGTAACACAATGGTATTAATGTGGTATATGTACAAAAACACAGCATTAACATTGCACATATTCAAAAAATGTCATTTTTCCATAGTAAATATCCAAAACAATTGCATTACAATTGTATGAATGCAAGCCAACATGGTATTACTATGGTAAATGACCAAAAATCATAGTATTACTGTAGTAAATGTCCTAAAAACATGGCTTTATTTGGCTTCAGCAGTAACAAAAAGTTAAACTATAGTATATATAGTGTGAAATTAAACAATACAGTGCAATTTACCATCCGTGACAATGACCAAAACATTCTGCCAAAACATTTTAACTATAGTACCAAAATAGTTGATTTTCATGTTCATAAACATGATTTTACTTTCCACAATGATAATGTTACCATGGTACAGTGACAGAATTAGATGGTAATATCATAGCACTTGATATATCCAATGTTACTGAATGATAAAGAATATCACAGTTTTTACCATGGCTGATGTCCAACCATAACATTGCATAAAAAAACGTCTTCTACAGAACACACACACACACGCATCAAACTTCAATGCTGCCAAGTCAAACTTTGCTTTAGTGACAAGCTACATTAACTCTACGTTTCGTCACTACAACCTAAAACAACACTGCATTATAAACACAGTAAAAATCAATAAGCTACCTGTCAACCACAGAAACCCCCTCAGCAGAGAACCTCATGTCACAGAAAAGCAGTTTAGGATTCCACTTTCCATGAACAATTTAAATCAGTATTTCACAATAAATATTCCGTTTGACTACAAAGATTCCTCTCATAACACAGCCAAGCCTTTTTTCCTAGCAAATACTCGGTGAAACGACAAATAGTTTGTTTTCTCCCACGGTCGTTAATCATCTTGGAGCTGAAGGAAAATCAATGGATCCAATAAAGAAGGCAGCAGTTTTGAAAGAAACCATGTTTGTGTGTGTGTGGTGTGTTTACTCAGAGGTCTGCCGAGGGCCGTGGACTTTGGAAATGGGGGGCAGTCAAGGAGAAAGATTACCAGAAAATACTTTAATACGAGAAAGAGCATCTGTACCTGCAACATTGACTTTCTCTGGGTTGACGGGGTTCGGTCCAGGGGTCCCGGTTCCATTTGTCAGGTTGGTACTGGTGCCGTTGTATATGATATTGTCCACTTTAGACTCCAGCTTCGATAACCTCTGCATTATATTATCCAGAAGTACAGCTAGAGTCTTTTTCAGATCTGCACAACAGAAAAATTATATACATATGATTAGCTAGCCTAGAACATTACAATAAAGCAGAGAAATGTACATATTTAGTTTTTAGTATTTATATTATATAAATATATATATGATATGATTATTAAAAAATACCATAATTACTACTTTCAAAAAAGAAAAAGAAACATCTTCATACAAAAATTAATGTTACAAACAATATAAATTGTATTTGTTTTTATATAGCTTATATAACAGTAAAAGTAAAAAAACTGTATAAATATGTTTTAGTTTTGTATTTTATACACATTATATATACAAATTCATAATATATCTTTTACACATATATATATATATATATATATATATATATATATATATATATATATATATATATATATAAAAATCTATATATATATATATATATATATATATATATATATATAAATACACACAAGGATGTATACTTTTAAGAAAAAATGTGTTTATATATTAAAAATATTTATATACAATATTAATTATATGAATATAAATATATACATGCAAATATTTTCAAAAATATTGTACGTGTGTGGCTTTATATATACACATTCTAAATATACACAGTACACATACACACAATTTGTAATGTAAACAAAAACTTTTATTTTGGATGTGATTAATCATTGCCCAGCACTATCTACCTATCTATATAGATTTATTTATATATATTACATATGTCTAATTTTTTATGTAACTGAAAGTTCAGACAAACATAAAACAATATTATAGTAATTTTATAAAAGTTATTATATAAATGTTTTGAATCTGAATAATTTCATACAAGATATTCTACACACAATGTTACCTGATGTCATATGTTACCTGAATGCTGCCATTTAAAAAAATAATACTAAACTATGATGTATAAAATGTTACAAAATATATTTATACTGCAATTATTAGAATTTTTATTTTGTACACATTTGTGTATTTTTTATGTTTATCTTCTAAATGAATGTTTGTATATTCTATTTATTTATAATTTAGAGTAATTATAAATACTTTATGAAATAAGAACCAAAATCAAGATTTATTTTTCAAGATGAATTTTTATATTTTTCAGCCACATTTTAAGGTGTATTAAGCATTTATCAATCTTTTCTTCCGTACGAATAGAATAGAATAGATTATGATGAACTAATAGGCATGAAGCCCTTTTAGATGCTCAATCCACACACTTAACTGAGTCTCACACAGTAACTAGTCTCTATTTGTTTCTATGTTTTGCCACGCAAGGATATACACAAGCTCCAGTCTGGATCCAGAACACCTGAGAAGAAATGATGCTGACCCTGAAACTACAAACAGAACTAACAAACACTGCTACAAGTGTGACTGCATCATATAATAATTGCTGTTAATAATGTTCATCGTCAGGCTGACTACGTCTTGTCCTAATGTCCTGTCATACGCGCACAAACTTACAGTCACCACTTATAAGCTACTACTAAATATTGTAGAAACTGAATTTTCTGTAAAGTTGCTTTGTAATGATTTGTATCTTAAAAAGTGCTATACAAATAAACTTGAATTGAATTGAATTAACCGAATGAGGCCAACACACCTCCAGCATTTCAAATGGGTTTTAATGTGACTCCGTCTGAAACACAAGCTTCATGCAGGAATAAAAAAAACATCCATACACTCAATAACTCAATAACCAAGAGTTTCATCTTGATAATTCACAATAAAAGATGACTATGCTCTAATGCAGAGAGTGAAAGAGGAAAAATGCAGTTTGGAATGATCCAAATGCACTTATGAGCCAGAATCTCGAGATTCACGGGCAGAGATTCCTGATTAAGTGACTTATTGTGTTAAACAATCTAATGTAGCAAACAAACTGCATGTAATGAAATCAGTAACAATACAGAAGGACAAATGAGCTTTATTCTTTACCGATGGCTCTTTCCTGGGTGACCATAATTACCGTCATTAACTAGATTCCATTCACCTTCAATTCTTTCAGGCTTCGTGAACCGAGAACAAACACGTTGATAAACTTGTTTCCAGTTTAAAATGCCTTGAAGAACTTGTTCCTGTTTCTCACTCACATTTCATTTCTGGCGCAGTTTCCCCATCCAATCAAATCCCAAACAATCCCATCCCATTACTTCTTGCTAAATATTCTTTTTCATGCAGAAATATGTCACATTAAGGAAGTTAAACTCATTGCGAATGTCTCAAACCCATTTTATCGCTTTCTCTTTGGCTAAAAAAAAAATAGTCTAAATCCGGCAGGATTTTTCTCTGACAGACACAAGAGAGTATAATCCATATTTCTGTCACTGAGTGCCATAGCTCACAATGATGAGAACGTCATGACGTCATAATCACTAAATCCCTCAGAGAGCAGTAAAGCCTTCAGAACGGGCCACATTCATTAGATTTTTTCCCCCCAAAAGGACACGTGATTTTTTTAATCTTATTTGTCAGTCTCATAAGCTGCTAGACAACTGTATACAGGGCCGTCCTTAGCTGACGCATGGCCCGGTGCGAGGTAGGGAAAGTTCGTTATTCGGGACCCGGTGCGACCACACCAGCTGCACCACCCTAAGGACGACCCTGACTCTATAAAACAAGTTTTTTGGGAATCCTTATTATATTATTGATAGTATGAGATTGTGATATGTTAAACATGAATTTAAGCATGAATTTTCTCATTGTTTTGAAGGATAACAGTCTAAAAAACAATAATCGATCAAGCCGATAATAAGTTTTTTAAAACCGATATTCAGGAGACTCTTGGGTATCTTCAGCAGCGTTATTTACTGAGAAACGCACTGTGCATCACAGCAGTCATGTATCTAAGGCAGTGATACATTGTAGTTTATATACATTTATGGGGCAGTGCTTAGAAATTGAGATAAAGCACATGGGTGATGATCTTAAACAAAGCATGCAAATGAAGTAATCAGGTATAGAAACCCATTTTACCATTTCACCAGTCCTAATCCATTCAGCATAACTACTCAAAAACTGGGGCAGAGGCACCAAGAGCCATTACGAACAGAAGGTGATAGTCTCAGTAATCTGGTTCATTTGACTAACAATAAGAGAACAGATACTGACAGGAACCGCTTGCTACAAACTTTGCTTATGAGAATCATTTGAATGATGTCATCATATTCACCTTAAATGTGCAATACAATGGTATTGTTATTAGTGGTATGTGAGAACATAGGATCTGCTTATTTTAAACAGATTCTTAAATTTAGGTAAAGAAACAGGTAAAGAAACTTCATTTGTAAACTGTTTGGATAATAATGTTCAAGTTCTTCAAGTTAAAACAGCATATAAATTATACAAACAGCCTTAAAATAATTAAAATGTAAATCTTCCAAGCTACAAGACGGCTAGGTAAAACAAGTTTTATGGGAATAACAACAGACAATAATTGGATCATGGAAAACAAACTCAACAAGCAAACTAAAAAACAGCATACAATAACCGTTAAAACCGATAATCGGTTTGACCAATATTTCCTTTTACCGATATTCACGTATTTAAATAAAAATAAAACATCTAACAACTAAAAAATAGTAAAAAGTTAATTAACACATTGTTTGGATAACATATTCAAATATATTTTTTACAATGGAAAAAAAACCTTAAAAAGTAAAATTGTCCTTAAAATGCAAATAACAAAAAAAACTATCCCACAAGTAACAACAATAGTAACATTCATTTTTATTTTATTACTATTATTAATAAAATATTTATTATGAATTATGTTTTGTTTCAATCATGTTCATGATTATATTTCTTTTTTTTTAACTAGGCCTATGTTTGAAAATCGGTTCTGTATATCAGTTATCAGTACACTTATATTTATAACAAATTATTTAAAAAAACAATAATAAAATAACATTATTTAACATTGAACATTAAGAATAATACAATAAAAAAAATATTGGCTATAGGTACATTTAAATAAAAAAAAGTTTATCAGGAAGAATAATGCAATAAACAAGTAAATCTAAAAACTAATAATACAAAAGCATAGAAAATTAAGAAAGGAAGGAATCTAAACCCTCCAGATTATTTTCAGTATTTCAAAAGCATATGCAACCCTATAACAACAACCTAAATCCACCTTTGAGGAGCATCATTATGCTTTTAAAGGTTAAGATGGCATTCAGCGATGTTGACACCGCTTCTGATGTAAAGGTAAGCCGACCTTTAAATGAGCCTGACCCACATCTGAAGTCTAGAAAGCCACTGGGCTGTATTTGCATTTTTACCATTCACGTTACAGCAGTGAGTCATATAATCTGACCTTACATCCTCTGTCTGTCTATTCCTCTAGCTCAATTCCTCATTTTCACTCTCACCAGATAAAGCAAATTGATCTTGCGCTTCAGCCTGGTTTAATCATTTCTGGGTGTCAGTAACTGTCTCCTCCAAGCTGTCTGTCTGTCTGTCAGTCTGTCTTGCTTGCTTATTAACTGCAAACAGGATACATTAAGTGCAATGCATTTCCTGGAGCTGCAGTGAGATGCGATGTAGACAGGAGACTATACACTGACCACGATTAGATTAGAGCGAGATATGGATCCACATTACAAACAAAAACCACAGTTATGGGTTACAGGAAAATCAGAATACAATTGTTGGACACACAGCGAAGAACAGATGCAAAATAATACATCAATTATGTACATCAGGTACATTTTTGACCCTGGAGCACAAAAACCAGTCTTAAATCGCTAGGGAATATTTTTAGCAATAGCCAAAAATACATTGTATGGGTCAGAATTATACATTTTTCTTTTATGCCAAAAATCATTAGGATATTAAGTAAAGATCATGTTCTATGGAGATCATACTGTTAATATATTAAAACTTAATTTTTTAATAGTAATATGCATTACTACGAACTTCATTTGGACAACTTTAAAGGTGATTTTCTCAATATTTATATTTTTTTTTGCACCCTCAGATTTAAAATTTTCAAATAGCCATATCTCAGCCAAATATTGTCAGATCCTAACGAATCATACATCGATGGAAAGCTTATTTATTACAGCCTCATCATGGGATGCATTAATCTCAATTTTGAAAAATGGATACTTATGACTAGTTTTGTGACTACATTTTTGTTTTACGCGAGACCAGATTCCATTGCAGATGGCAGGCTGATTGAACATAGCAGGTCGAACAAGAACAGATTGGGTTGAGACGGGAACCTGCTCATCCAATGAACTGTGACTCTTAGCGGGAATGCAGCCAAACTGCCAAGAATTATAAACCTAGAAGGTTAAGGGTGTGTGCTTGACAAATGTTACAGATGAATTATGGATTTTACAGACTTAAACATTCGGAAACCAGATTTTTATGAAATTTTATTTTAATCGCCTGTTTTATCCACCTAGTAAAACTGCAAATATGATTCATATAAAATTTTTGCATGATATGGCTGGAAATGAGAGACTACTGGGTTTAAATACATTAAATAAGACTAAAAACTCCAAGCGAACTGTTTAACAGTGTTATTAAATCATTATTTTAAAAACGAACATAATATATTTAACATGATAATATAAGATTGCAAAAATGAAAATGTGCTGTAATACATAGAATTTTTGAACACCACAAATCTATTCTATACTATTGTGTCTAAATATATTCAAAGTAAAACATAAAAAAAAAATTTCAGAAGAAAACGTGAGACAGCACAATATTATATTATATGTATAATTCATTTTCATCATGTCATTTGACTTTACATTAAAAAATCGAATATGAATGAATACAAAAATTTAATATTTCATTTATTAGATTTAAATATTTTTATTCAGTTCTTTTTTTGCGAAAACAAATGTTGAGAGAATCATTTTTTTATTTCAATTTCAAACAATTTGCTTAATCAAATGCTAAATTCGACACTTTTCTCTATTCAAAGAATTATTTTAGAAGCTTTTTTCTATTCTACGGTCTCTAGATACAATAAAAGCAAAACATTACTGCTCTCATTATAGAAGCAGAAGTGAATATAGACAAAACAGTGATTTCAACAATGTTAATATATTACTACTGTTTTAAAGTCTAACATGCATGTAATATATTATATATATATATATATATATATATATATATATAAATTTTATCATCTGAATCAGTGTGGTTTTGTTTAATGAGATTAACTGTGTTTTTCACTTATTTATTTGTCAATTTTGAGAAGCTACGATAATTGTCTGACCTCCTGCTATTGAAACCCCTGCCTTGAGGAAACCAAGCACTTCCTCACAGCGGTTGAGTTTCCTATAAAAGCCTGGGTGCTAATCAGCATTATCCAACCTACTGTGCCATTTGTAGCTGATAATGTTACAACGGCTGCATCTTACGTGTCTGATGTTTCACCTGCATGCTATCAGGGTCAATTCCCCTAAAAGAGAAACCCAAAAGTCACAGGTGTTTACTTGAACCACATGCCTCTGGAAGCTTCTTGAACTTGACAAACACATCAACAAATTGCAACTTCACCCATAAAAGGAGCATTTTAACGATGGAAACGATTGTTTGCAAGAAGCCGTGTGGTGCGTGTCTTTGCTTCTGGATCAATAGTCACCCGTGAGCCTTAATGAGGCTTCTTGCACAACGGAGTGACATTATTAGCAGCATGAGTAAGTTATCGATGGATGAGAGAGAAAGGCTAAAACAGACTTTCTTCTGTTTAAGAACAACGACTTGTTCTTCTTTAAACGTTGTCCATTTTGGTTGCGGCTGATCACAAATGTGACTTCCCCATTGCATCATTTCTCAGCTGCAGCCTCAGGCCATCATGGGAGCTTAATGTAGGTTAAAACATGCAGTGGAAGAAAACAGTGCCAGGAAAGACAACGCCAGAGGAGGTGAGATATAACAGCAGAGCAGTGGCAGTGTCGATTTATGCAGCTGATATGAAAAACGGACTTCAAACTGACTGCTGGATGCAAATTGCACAACTGCAGTGTTCCACCTCCTGCAGTTTTTTGGATTACTGCGGCTTTTCTTTACAGTACAGCTCTCGATGTCCCACACCATCTTCAATTGAATTCAAATCAAGGTTGCAGGTTGTTCATGGAGCTGCAGTTGAGGAGAAAATGTTCTGAACTTCTATCACAAGCAGTTGAAAAAGTTAACTAGAAAATTTGTTTTGGTTGCGACTGACATACTAATGAAATTCACATGATACGAAATACGAATGATGAGATGTCAAGCACAAAACTGTGTGATCAGAATTTACGTTGAAACATCAAGAATGAATGATTGTTTTTGTCATTTTGTAGATGTTGCGATTTCCCAAGTTTGTTTTACTTTGTATTAAAATCTAAGTTAAAAAGAATATAAGAGAAAATCATAAATTCAGTCGAATAATGAGATAAACTACGAATGTCACGAATGGTCAATTTTAGCAGTGTCGAAATTAACTAGAGCACTAGAGACAATCATGGGGGCTTCACTACAAAGAATATATGAACATACGTTGAACTCTGAACCATAATCCCACTATAAACCTGCCATCCTAACCATAACTCAAACCCCAAAACGTAAAAGCGAATATTTCAATGACTCACCGTATGCCGTCATGGTGCCTACGTAAGGTCCGTCCATCACGCTTTGGTTCTCCTCGGCGAGAGCTTTGATATATCGCTTGCTGAGGTCCAATATTTGCATACGTAGTTGTGCGCTGCTTTCATGTGTCGCCCTCTGCTGGATGGTGAAATGAAGCAGCATCATCCCCCAAATGAAGCCGAAA
Source organism: Carassius gibelio (assembly GCF_023724105.1). Classification (NCBI taxonomy): domain Eukaryota; kingdom Metazoa; phylum Chordata; class Actinopteri; order Cypriniformes; family Cyprinidae; genus Carassius; species Carassius gibelio. Next base: position 22,071,359 of record NC_068417.1, on the reverse strand, counting down.
CTCACCAGGAAGAATCCCAGCTTTTGGGAGGACAATTTCCACAGGTAGACGGAGCCCATGGCGAGGAAGTTCGTTTGTGTGATTGTGTGCAGTGTGTGCGATTCAGGATGAGTTGAGCCTCATGATGTTTGTGGGAGTGGTCTACTCTTTCCTTCCCGCATTGTAGGCCATTCCTTTTAGCGCAAGCTGTCAATCATACCAAAGACACGCCCTCCAGATGTGCCATCACAATGAAATCACTAGAAAGAAAAGAAAAAGTCAAACAATTAAGCAACCATTAAGACGTTACTTTTAGGTCACATTTTTGCGGTAAAGATTTTCAACTGGCAGATTATAAAACTGAAAAAAAATATTCCAAACAGAGGTAGGGTTGCTGTGATTAGTTGTTGACTGTTTTACTGGTGTGAAGCTGCAGCACCGGTTATGTCACTTGCCCATCGAGGCACCGCCCTCACCCTTTTTTTTTTTATTCTTTTTTTTATAGTAATAAAAATCGTTTAGCTCAATTAGAGAACAGACATTACAATTAAAACTGATTGTGGCTGCTCAATGCAGCGTGGCGAATGACAGTTGCATCACAGATCAGATTAAATTTATCATATGAGGAGAAGATGACGAGAAGAGTGACAAGACGATGGCAGAAGAGTTTCAAGATGACCAAAAAGCGCTTGTTTTAAAAATATTTTGGATTTTGAAAAGCCTTTTGAATTCTGACACTTATATTGGACATTTTTTTAAACATTAATTTTATTTGATTTTTTTTTGGTTACACCGTGTTTGCTTATTTTTAGGGATGTCCCGATTAGGTTTTTTGCCCTAGAGTCCGAGTCATTTGATTTTAAGTATCTGCCGATACCGAGCCCCGATCCGATACTTCTATCAGGGTTTCCCCTACCATTATATAAGGGGTCGCCCCGGCCTCCTAACGGCTCGGCACGCCATTTGTACTGTTTGTGTTTCCAAATGGGTCATGATCAAACTTTCACTGAGTTTCAATAATGGATCTGTTGTGTTTGAGGAATAAATGCTTTTCCTCCCTTTGACAATAAAATGAGGAAAAATGTACATATATTGGAATGTATGTGTTTTTTTTTAAGTGTTTTTTTTTTTTTTTTTTTTTTTTTACCAGTTTTCATGTTGAAAATGGCATGGCAATGTTAGTTTTCAGTGTGTATTCATGATTTTTGAGCAAATTTACTGTGCAATATGAGTGGCTTTTTCCCATTTGCAAACAAATTGTCTCTTAGAAAATGTAATGTGAATACAGATGACAAAACACTAAACAAAACCAAGAGTTTTGTATAATCATAGTTGGTTGAATGAAATCAGTGTATAGTCAGAGCAGGTTGTTTAAAGGACACATTAATTGTTATTGCATTTCCCTGCTGAAAAAAAAAAAATAAGCCTAACTGTGCGTTCACACCGCCGGCGTCGAAAGCATCAAAAATTGCTCTTGCCGCTCTGCTCACGATGCTGCAGAAAGATTCGTGAGCGCTCAGACGCTCTGATGTAGATCGAATGCTTATTTTGTATTTAAAGTGGACGCAAAGCAAACAAGCTTGTTGATCTCGTGCAGACTAACCACAAGGAGGGTAACGTTATAAGTTAACCTCATTAAATATTGTTGTTGACGAAATATTAAGATCCTTCACTTAAAATGAACAAATCTCAGACACCTTGGTCAACGTATCACTTTTAATTAATTTTTTTATGTCCCTGTACGCAAACAGGGACACCTCATAGATTATTGCAAACTTGAAACAGCAATAATCAACCTGTCCTCTATTGTGCTTAGGAACTAATGTGATTGGAGCTGCGTTCTCTGGAATCCTCTCAAGCGGTGGACTTCTACGTTCCGATTGGTTGTTGCCCAACCGCGTCATAGCTCATTACCATAAAGTTGCCTTGATTTCAACTCTCCTCGACGCTCTCAACGGCCAAGTCGCACCGCGCCGCTCCTCGCTGCTGCTCGACGCCGGCTTACATTGAAAATGAATGACTTCCGGCCGCATTGACGCTCTCGACGCCGGCGGTGTGAATGCACAGTTAGTAGGTTGACAGATTTTAGTTGGTCATCCAGCCCGGTCCTTTGGTGGTCGAAGCTGGTCAGAAGGCTGGTTTAGAGGGGTTTTGACCACTTCCTTAGCTGGTCAGGCTGGGATACCAGCTGGAACAACCAGCTTAAACCAGCTTGACCAAGCTGAAAGACCAGCCTTGACCAGCTAAGTCTAGGCTGGTTTTAGCAGTTTTTTTTTTTTTTTTTGCAGGATAGAATAATCGTTATTAATAATCGTGATTTTGATTTTAACCAAAATAATCGTGATTATAATTTTTTACCATTATCGTGCAGCCCTGATAGATGGAACATAAAGAATGAAAAGAAAGTTATTTAATAATAAATCAGACCCGGCTTTAAGTGTTAGTGTCTGTGTCAATTTTCCCCAACCCAACCCCCCCAAAAAGCTGTAAACCTAGGGGAAACACTGTCTAGAATACATAAAAAAAAAGTATAAAGAAGAGTGAAAAACAGGATGTTCAATAAATTACATTTTGAAATATATTCAAATATAAAACAGCTATTTTAAATAGGCTAGTAATAAATATTTCAAAATAAAAATATGCACCCCTCCACTGCATGCACGCACAAAAACCCATAAACAGAGAGAGATGGAGAGAGATGACATTCACACTTACAATCTGTATGATAAACGGTTTAATTCAGAAGACCTTAACTCAAACCATATAATGACTGTAACATGCTGAAACATATTAATATAATAAACGTAACCGAATGATGGCATTTATTAACATAACAGTCCGTCGATTAGCATAAATCAACTCCCCATAAGGCTACAATATTTCCATTTAAAATATGGAACCCCTAAGGCAGGGGTTGGCAAGTAAGTTTGGCATCGGGACAAAAAATATTGCCAATAGATGGCGGGCCAAAGCATATTCAAAGGATAATTTAGGAAATTTAGTGATGAGAAATGCAACTGGAATTGTCTGTGACAGACTGTTACACTGTCTTTTGTAACTGGTACTCTGTGTTAAAACCTGTAGGAGGACAGTCATTGGAAAAAAGGCCACATTTGTGTGGCGGTGTTCGGCAGTGTACGTAAGCGGAGCGGAGATTCAACAATTTCCCTTCCATGCTCATTGTATTTAATAATCACTCCAGGTTCACCATTTCCCCACTACCGCTCAACTCCTCGCTCATTGATATCGGAAACACCGCTGCGCCTTCGCTCAATGTCTAAAGTATTTCAGTACAGTTCTGTTCATAACGTATATTAAAAAATACAATTTCATTCGAAATCGGATACAGATGTAGTAGCACTGTATTGCATTTGTTTGAATGCATTAATGATGTAGTTTTTGTTTAAATCATGCTTTCAACTGAAAATATCTATATCTAGAAGGAACAAACTAATTCCTTGAGAACTAGAACTTCCTGATCATGTCCATGTTGTCTATGTCTGCTCAGAAGACACTAGTAATCACTAAAAATGTCCTAGTAATAACTCAAAAGACCCTAGAAATGACAGAGATTACTCTAGCAAGAAGCAACCACCAAACTGACCCTAGTAACCACCAGCGTTGAAGAAAGCACCCAGATAACTGTCCCAACCATCCAGATGATGGCCAGAAGTGGCTCGGCTGCAAAGCATGTAAAGGAAACTACTTTGTTCCACCTGTGCTGCCAGGCAACGTGACTACAGCTGTGATATCATAACAGATAACCGCATAACCAGGGTCACAACATGGCGTCTAGCGTTTCACATTGTTGTGAAACTAAACGGTGTCAGACATAACAGATTGTGCCGTGGCATTTCAATGAGGGAGTCAGGCCAAAGCAAACCTCAAAGCAAACCTTGAACGAAAGGCTTCCAGAAAATGAAAGACAAATAGTTATTTTACATGAACACAAATATACTTGTTTGCATTTGGGCACAGATTTAAATACAGTCAGCAGAAGCGGACGCCACATAGCAGAAGGCACAGAGGCTGAATACACAATAACTGGTGACATTTCTGATGCGGTTAAAACATTAATCGATTGATGACCATATAATCCCAGAATAATCAGTTTTAGAAACACTTCAATCTCCTTTCTGACCTTTGATATTTATTACACTGTTTAATGGATGTTGTTAAAGCAATAAGCCACTCCAGGCCAAGGTGTCGAGCAGGTCTTGCAACCCTATCAAAATCACTGCACCAGCAAGCCCTACGAGGATAAAAGATACAGACGAGATAGGTTTAAAATGTGAGATCATAGCTAGAATAAATGTTACGTAATTTCCTGATTGAAAAACATCCAGTCTTTCACTCTGCCTGTGTCGATTTGAGTCTTGTTTCAGACAAGATGCTCCTCCGTTGGTCACGGAAATGGAAAGTGAAACATAAATCTATAGGGGTGGTTGGATTTATTCACGCACGTTAAAATATTTATTTAAAGCCTCTTTCTTTTCAGATTCTAATTTAAGGCATTATCTCAATAGGCTGTATGTTAACTTACTGGGAGAAAACCGGTAGTTCTTTGTGAAAGCAGACATTAGAGCACCCCATATAGCCAAAACAGCATTATCAAAACATCTCTATGAAAATTCGACTGTGAGATTGGTGGTCAAATCCGGCTCCTCCTATCGAAGCATTGACTATCTGGGGTCACCCCAGTACATTTAATTACTTTATACAATGTGATGAATTCATTACTTTTTTGTTGTTCTACTGTAGTTTTTTGTCCTGTTGCTTATAATTAGTTTTTCATGCTTATTTAAGACTAATCCAACCCTATGCATATGCGACTAAATTTTACTCTATGTGACTAAATGATGTCTATCAATTAGCCATCGGCTGATAAATTCTTCGATTTTACTCGCCAGTGTGTGTGTTCAAGGTTATTATAAGATTAGCACATTTTCACTCGCTGAACACTGACTGAGCGCTTCAGAGTTTCACTCTCCAGGAGTGAACAAATAAATAAGTGAACGGATTCGGACAGTGACTCGCGTGAGACTTGGAGCTGTTGCAAAGACATTACCATATGTACTTTAATATAACATGTACCTAATTTTAGAAAATAATACTAATAGCAATAATACTCAAAATTACTTTATATTGCAGTTATACATACCTCCGCGTCAGCTTTGTGGTTTCATCGATGGTATATAATTATTTTCTTTTTTTTTTGTAATGCTTTTATGTTCATAATCATTAAATGCTGTTAAAATAATGTGCTGAGAACAAAAATAAACACACGTAAACACGTTCATAATTATGTATTTATTATTTTTAGTATCTTGACACTCGCTGGTTGAGCGTCCTCAGGCGACCGTTCATTTTACATCAGAATACACTACCTGTTATTTACGAAAAATGATTAATTATCCACCAAATTATTATCATTTTTGTAAGTTAACAATGATGCCACCTCAGTAAATTAGTCAAATATTAAACTGAGTTATTGCCTAAACGGAAAAACGTTAAAACAGTAACACCCTTCTATCAGTATTCTGTCAGTATTAAGAGTGGGTGTAACATTATCTTTGAGAGCAATTAAAATGTTTGACCATTGTGGTTTTACATAATAGGCAAACAAATACGTTACAGTTTTTTAAATAGGTATAGGTCACTGAAAAATGAAGATGTTTCCCCCTCAGGGCATCCAAGGCATAGATGAGCTGGTTTCTCCAGATGATTTGGAGAAATGTAGCATTGCATCACTTGCTCACAAGTGGATCTTCTGCAGTGAATAGGTGCCGTTAGAATCAGTATAAACTGCTGATAAAAACATCACAATAATAATCCACATTAATCAAGTCCATCAATTTTGTCTTGAGAAGAAAACAAGTTCAAGTTCTTTAAGGCAGGTTAACTTTACACTGTCACTTTCAGCTAATATAGGGGTCAATAATAACACTTTCTCCATTAAAAAAAAACATCCTTTGTCCTCTCACATCAAAATCCACCAATTTATTGATTTATAATTAATTGATTGATTAGAACTGTTTTTGCTTGTAAAAGGTAGCTTCTTGATATGTGCATATTTCTCTCCTGATTCAGACATTTGTTTCATCGACGAAAACAATAATTATGGATAGAGGACTCATATTTTAGTGGGAGAATACATTTTGAAGTTGAAAAAGTCTTAATTATGGGTTTCTTACATACAAACAGTACAAACGACTGGAGTCTTTCGGATTATTGTGATGTTTTTATCAGCTGTTTGGACTCTCATTCTGATGGCACCCATTCACTGCAGAGTATCCACTATTGAACAACTGATGGATCAAATGGTACATTTCTCCAAATCTGAATGAAGAAAAACTCATCTACATCTTGGATGGCCTGTTTCTTTATCCACATTTTATATGTCTTGTTTATTCAAAATACTGCTGATAAAAATATAAACTAGGATGTTTTGTAACTGTTCGGTTAAAAAAAAAAAACACAGTAAAATGTTTATAGTCTTGCTTAAAAGTACTTTTATGACTAAATTACTAATAGATATCTACAAAACTACATTTTAAAGAAACACTCCACTATTTTTGAAAATAGGCTCATTTTCCAACTCCCTAGAGTTAAACTTGAGTTTGTTTTACCATTTTTGAATCCATCCAGCCGACCTCCGGGTCTGGCGTTAGCACTTTTAGCTTAGCTTAGCATAGATAATTGGATTTTATTAGACCGTTAGCATCTCCCTCAAAAATGACCAAAGAGTTTCTATATTTTTTTCCTATTTAAAACTTGAATCTTTTGTAGTTACATCATGTACCGAGACCGACGGAAAATGAAAAGCTGTAATTTTCTAGGCCGATATGGCTAGGAACTATACTCTCATTCCTGCGTAATATCATTGCGCCTGCTGCATAGCACCTTTTGTAATTACTCAAATTATATTGTAACTATCAGGCTAAATGATTTACACCACAAATGCAATGGGAAAACTTGTAGTTTGTTTGTTTTATTTTTGGCATCCTGGAAATATGACATTGTTAGAACTTGCAAGAGTTCTAGTGGAACCCTGAGGGGCGCGAGTGCCTGAAATAGAGTGGAACAGCATTCACAGAGAAAGTGCCTTTTCCCTCGGAAACTTACGTAACCATAGACAGCTATGGAAAATGCTGATGAATAATTTAAAATAGGCTCTAGCGTTTTCACCAGGAGTTGTTCAAAGAGGTTATTGTACTGTACTGACAATATTAAAAAAGATTAATCTGTTGACTGACAGAATTTCAGGTTAGCCAACTTGGCTAACTTGAAACTAAACCTGAAACCTTAACTAACACACCCACGGACTGATAGTAAAAGTACTTAAGTTGCAAATTAGGCCTGATTAAATTTGCACATGATAGGTGTTATTACTACTCAAATGACTAAAACGCTGCCCACATCTTGATAAAATTCTGTAATAAAATCAAGCACATTTCTTTCCCCAGTCTCCTTAATTTGATCACACCGAAGCTGAGAAGCACTTAATGGAATTACTAAATTTGCAAAATTCTAGCTCTAAGAAACCAAATGTTTTTTGTTTTTTTTTAAGTAAAGACTGACAACTCAAGTAAATATTCTTGATATTATCTCCTAAAGTAGTTTTGCAGTTGTGTCAACAAATCCTAGCCTCTCGGTTTGTACTTAAACATCACAAGATACCGTGAAAATCACATAGCACTTATTATAATATATTAAAGAAATGTTATAATAAAACTATATGCTATTTTTTTCAAGAAATTTCAATTTACACACAATGGAAGTACAATTTCCAGCTGTAAAAATTCATTTCACAACTTCCAAAAACTAAAATAAACAGTGCTTTAAACCGTATTCCTGAAAACATCTGTGTAAATAGCCAGTGTGGCGCCACAAGACTAATTACACTGTATTTGTACTTAAACGTCACAAGTAGGCGAGTATAATGAAATTATTTACAGTTGTTACCATCAGTATTTGTTGATACAGCACTGTAATATAACCACAGTTCACAAGTATTTGTGCAATTGAATGTACATTATAGAAATACGCTGACAAAACATCTATGATTTGACTCTTGCGTTTTTAACTTGCAAATTTTTTTTATTTTCATAGTATTTACAGCACTCCTCTTCCTGTCTGTTTTACTTGCTTCTCCTGTATGTAATTTTTTTTTCTGGAGGGTTGAAAAAAAGCAACAAGAACAGGTTGATCCAGTCAGTGATTCCAGAAAACACTGTCAAAGAAGTTGACTATATTGTGCAAATGACATGTAAATATGTGCAAAAATCTGTGTGCGAGAAGTCTACAAATCTCCTTAAAAAGTCTTTGGAATATTCTAAAAAAAAAAATGCTAATAGCATTCTAGAACAGGAAAAAGTTTCAATTTACAGTTTTTTTTTGGGAAATAGAACCAAAAATATTGATGACATCATCCTGCACTATACAAATTTTCGTCCAATCGAATTCTCTCGGAATGAAAACGTCCCTCCTCCTTTGCTTGTCAAGCAATTTCACTGCTTTAAGTTGAAGTTTATTAAATTAAATCACGATGGTTACTAAACAGATAATGTTGGATTTTAGAATTGATATGTTCGGTTAACATTTTTGAGAAACATATTTTAGAACATGGCTATTATGCAACCAGGATGTTTTTAAAGGAGCTTCAGCCAGAATATTACAACTGATTTGACAGCCAAACAAAACAACAGTTGATCCCAGTGAGCAAGCCCTTTACTCCAGGCCAAAAAGGGCCTTTTCCTGAGCTACACACGCAGGCGAAATTATCCCCGCTGAGGCCTGCTGTCAGAGCAAATCTCTTGAGGAAATTTTCTGAATGCAAAATGCATTCTGTTTGCTTCCACGGTAAAAAATGTGGTTGGTGTAAGAAACATAGGATCAGAAGTCATTACATAATTAAAAATGACACCTTAAAGACCTTTATGGTTCCACTACCAGCATTCCAATGAAACTACCAAAAGTCTTAAAGGGATAGTTCATTCATAATGAAAATTTCCTGAACATTTACTTACTCTGTCCATCAATTAACATCTTGTGAAGTGAAAAACAGCATGTTTCTAAGACACAAATCCATCATTGAGGTCTTTTAACCATCACTTCTGGCCAAAATATGAGTCCATCGCCTGTGTTTAGAACACCTTTTACCCGCAAACAATTTTTAATCTGTGTGTATTTCTCTCCTGATTCAGGCAAGATACCTCTTTCAATGGAGAAATCAGTATTATGAATAGCAAACACCTCATTCTGACGGCACCCATTCACTGCAGAGGATCCACTGGTAAGCACTGAGCGATTGGTGTAATACTAAATTCCTCCTAATATGTATAGATGAAGAAACTAACTCATCTAAATACTGCAAGACCCAAGGGTGAGTAAATCTTTGCAAAGTTTCATTTTTGGCTGAATTACTTCTTTGACTCTACCGAGGGAAATTTTTTCTGAAGACAGATTCTGAGGGAAATGTAGAGGTGTTTCCAAGGTGCTTTCAAGACAACGTCAATAAATGTCAACTCGGCTCAATCTACACATCAACACATATGCCAACAGACAGTCTCGTGTCATTGCCCGTGATGAAATCCAGCAAAACCAGTTTACGATAAAAAACCAGGTAAAGCTCACAAAGCGTATCATTCTGATTGGATGTCATTTTTGCACAATTAAAAACACATCAAACTTCCTGAACTGCTGAAACAGACTCTTCTATTACCTGGAAGAAAGTCGCTATTTATATCATTCACACCTCCAAGTTTTTTTGCAACCCACATCCTTTCTACAAATGAACTCGCATAAAGCTTCTCTTATACAGGTTCAAGAGGCCTGAACATAAAGAGCGCTTGCAGTAAACGGGGCAAAAGCAGCCAGTGTACTCAAAGGGGGGCAATCGACTTTAAACCAATGGCCAAGGTCAACGGCTATTCATTGATACCACAGATTAGACTCTTGATTTACACTGCACCGAAGGTCTATATATAGACCATCACATGAGATCAAGCACAGCCCGAGAAGAGGAAGTTATAAAGATATGTACGGCAATAAAACACTTTTAAGGACATTTCTGAACGTGTTATAACAGGGACATTGTGCCAGTTATCTGTTCCTCCATCCTTTGAAGTCAATTCCATTTCGGCAACAGAGAATTTGGTGTTCTGAGGCAAGTTATGACTAGCAATTACTGTTAAGATTACAGATTTTTTTTAAATCCCTTAACCTTAGGCATTAAACTCCATTGCGTATTACATTTTTCAGGCCACTAAGGACATAAACAATACAGTTTAGCTATCAACTGGAATCAAATGTTTTTTTATATCGACAACGTATGGACAAGTATGAACTAACAACAAAAGTTGAATGGTGTCTTTGAAACAACTAAACATACTGTTTGAAAAGAACGAGATCACTGCCTGACTTTCTGTGGTGGGACAGAAGATTAAACGCATCAATATTACGGTTATAAAACACTGTACGCATTATTCAATTATGCATTGTTCTGTGAAAACCAACGACAGTGATATATGACGCAGAAGAGCCAGTTATTCTTCATAACTGACACTATGACATCTCAAAAACCTCTTTAATACATTACACTCTGAAAGGTCTAAAGGCTTAATCAATTGGCACATCTGGGACTCAACCCAACAACCTTCACCAAACTACTCCAAAGTTAAGCCATTTTAAATAACTGCACCAAATTGTAATGCAGCTTAATGGTTAAGGGCCAAGGTTTGCAATAAAAAGGTTGTAGGCTTGAACCCCAAAAGCTTGATCCGATCACCACTAACTGTTCCCTTGAGAAAGACACCTCAGGTTACTGAGTAATAGCTACACATTTAAAGTATTGTGGTTATGGACCATACTGTAATATCATGATATTTCTATATAATTTTTTTCCACTTAACTAAAAAATTAGCATATTCAAATACCGCTGTGTTTACAGGAGGCAACTAAAAAAAATACAGTAGTAGGCTTCAAATTGATTTGCATTTACCATGCCATTCTAATGTAATGTACCATGGTATAGCCCGACATAAAAAGCACTGAATGGCACGGTTTGGACATAATATCATGTACTATCATGGCTTTTTAAACATGTACATTTGTAGTATCATGGTATTCTAGAAAGTACCTTGGAGTACAACGTCAATACCATGAATTTAATTCAGTACCATGGTATACATCAAAGTGCTACCATCACTTTAAGACGGAAGAGCCACATTAGTGTTGCTGTAAGGCTTATCTGTAAATGTATTATAAAAACCAAGGATTAAACACATAACGTGTTTGTGAGCGATAGATCTGAGTGCATAAATAACAAAAAAATAAAGAAGTAATAACATATATGCGCGTGTTCCGCAGTGAACTGCATCGCACCAATGCGCCCCGCTTTCATTCTGTACGCTTTTAGAAGGCAAACCAACCAAACACTAACCTGATTAAAGATTTAAGGTGGTGATATGGATGTTAAAGGCTGTAGAAAAGCCGGTGGTTGCGATGTGGTCGGCGTCGGTGTGATTCAAGGCACCTGACAACGGTCGGTGTGTGTCGTTTCGCTGTCTGATCACATTCAACACAAAGATCGTCGAGACGCGCAGGAGACCGCAGGGAGCGTGGCGATTTTACCCACGTCAATGAAAAGCGTTAAAACCCAACACGGCGCTCGCCAAGGGTCCCTAACGTTATAGAGCGTCTCAGGTGGTAATTTTTTTTATTATTTAGTTATATTATTCTATAAATTGATACAATAAACGTAGATCTAAATTAATCTCACAAAATAAAACACCAAAAAATTAAGGAAAAAATGTTTAAGAATATATTTTCCGTTCAATAACAATTAAGTGAGTGACAAAATTCCTAAAAAATGAAGAAAACCAGATATGTCAGAAACCAACTGGTCATAAATTTACATTATAAAACAGATAAAACAGATCCTTAAATCTAATTGGTTGAGCCGCGTTCGAATCTGTTGTAAATTACACTATAAAAATACACCTTTGTTTAATTCTGTGTGTTCCACGGCAATCAAAACCAATAAGCCCCGCGAAGCTGTGGTTTAACGTGAATTTATAACAGATAAGGGGGGTTTAGGCACTCCAATTCACTGTAAAACCATGGCATCTTGGGGCTTATTGCATAGGTAGAATTCTGGCTGATTTCTCACAACTGATTCGTGAATGAATGATTCGTTTGAGTCGACTCTTTGCAGGAATCACTCGAGGCCTCAAGTTCAACGGTCAACCGCCCACTTGAAGGCAATATTATCAGAGAGCGCCGACGTAGGCCTAAATATCAGTTTGTTCCTCAAACAAAGCTATGGTGTGATTTCTGATAACGTGAAATATAGTCATAAGGACTGCTTTTATTGTGATTTCCTGGGCGTGACAAATTTTACTTTTGTATCCCGAAAAATAAAGAAAGTCATACGGACCTGTAACGTGATGGTAAGTAAACATTAACAGTGATTTTGAGGTGAGCTATGCTTTTAATGTTTAATTTGACAGAGAGTTGGACTACAATACGAAAGTATTGGTGTATTCTGACATCTATTGGACATTCAATGAACTTGCAGTTTAAAAGCTGTTTTGGTTTGTCGTTGACTTTCAAATATAAAGACTAAAGTAAATCTTGAAAAACTAATAAAATATTATGAGAGTAAAATTGGCTTTATAACAGTATAAAGATTTCACAAAAAAAGAAGTTCTCTTTTATTACTAATTCCAAAACCACTTTTCTTCATTTGTTTTGGTTGAAGGTAATGGGTAAGTTAACAGTGACTGAATATTTATTTTGGAGTTAAATTAACTCTGGAGTCCCTTTAAAACTGAATTTTGGACTTAAAATGAGGCCAGTTTGAATGTACATTTGTGCTTGGACAGAAAATGTAACCTGAAGGACTGCTTCTTTGAGAAATAAATGTAACTGAACAGAAGTGTATTTAAAAAACAAAACAAAAACAAAAAACCTACTAATAAAACATTTCTACTATGAAAAAGTACTTCACGGTCCAAAAATTCAGTCTTTTGTTCACAAATACAATGAAGGTATCCGGCGTTCCTTGATGAATGTCCTACAAGGACAAAAAGACGTTTGCTCAAAAATCATGCTCTCTAACTTCCTTTCAGGATGAAGAAACAGTCATATATATACAGGGGCGGCTTTATTGATTTGGGGGCCTCAGGCAAAATATATGAATGGGGCCATAAGTATTTGCACACATTTACAAATTTAGCCTTCAGGCTCCTTTTTTGTTGTGATGCATGCTGCTGCATAATGGTGTCCCACAGTTGTGGCCAGTGCTTCTACATTTCTCATGTACATGTTATAATGGCTTTCTTTCATTTTGTAGACCAAAATATAGCAATTGATTTAGGTTTTCACTTTCTATCTATCTATCTATCTATCTATCTATCTATCTATCTATCTATCTATCTATCTATCTATCTACCTATATATATATATATATATATATATATATATATATATATATATATATATATATATATATATATATATATATATACACACACACAGTGGGGCTCGAAAGTTTGGGCACCCCTTACAGAATCTGTGAAAATATGAGTAATTTTCAAAAAATAAGAGAGATTATACTAAATGCATGTTATTTTTTATTTAGTACTGTCCTGAGTGAGATATTGTACATAAAATATATTTACATTTAGTCCACAAGACAAAACAATTGCTGAAATTATTCAAATAACCCCACTCAAAAGTTTGGGAACCCTTGGTTCTTAGTACTGTGCTCTGTTACCTGATGATCCTCGACTGTCTTTCTGTTTTGTGATGGTTGTGCATGAGTCCCTTGTTTGTTCTGAACAGTTAAACTGAGCAGCGTTCTTCAGAAAAATCTTTAAGCTCCTGCAGATTCTTCCGTTTTCCAGCATCTTTGCATATTTGAACCCTTTCCAGCAGTGACTTTATGATTTTGAGATACATCTTATCAGACTGAGGACATTTGAGGGACTCAAACACAACTATTAAAAAAAGGTTCAAACATTCACTGATGCTCCAGAAGGAAACAAGATGCATTAAGAGCTGGGGGTAAAAACTTTAAGAATTTGAAGATCACGGTAAATTGTACTTAATTTGTGTACCGGGAAACATACAAGTATCTTCTGTTGCTTACGAAGGGCAGAACTAAATTTTCAATAAAATAAGACAAATTTGGCCATCTTCATCGTGTTCAAAAGTTTTCACCCCCGGCTCTTAATGCATCTGGTTTCCTTCTGGAGCATCAGTGAATGTTTGAATCTTTTTAAATAGTTGTTTCAAATTCCAAATTCTGAATAATTTGTAATGTATATTTATTCACGGAATTTAGAAGGTATTTAGAGCCCACAATAACAATATCGTGCATATTAATCACCGCAATATATCGCATTACCGAATACCGGCACAAGTCTCATATATATAATATATATATATATATATATATATATATATATATATATATATATATATATATATATATATAAAATGATAAAATTCACAATTGAGCCTTTAAATGATTTTTTAAGAAAAGAGTTGAGTTGGAAGTATGAATTATGATATTAATTTAAAACAGGGTTTTGTGGGTGGATTTTCACATTGGTCTGAACATAAACTGCAGATGTGATTATTGAAAATGCACATTGATTCTCTGCCAGCAGGAGGCGCTTTTGGAACATCAGAAATACAGCGGTTTCCCCAGTAATGACTGTAAACAAAGCAGCACTGTGCTCATAAATGCTGCTTTATCAGATAAAAAGAAAATGCAAATGTCATGGAAAGTTTTCTGAAGACAGTCGGTTCCCTCCGTTCATTCATATAAAAACTTGAATTAGTGAGAATGAGAAAAGAGTGAAAAATAAAGCCCATATGGAGGAGGAAAGTCCACTGATGACTGATGAGTCACCAGCATGTACCTGTGTGCCAAAGGCTGTCTAATTCTTAAAATGCACTTATTTTAAGTTATTTTAACTACAAATTGAAATAATAATAATAATAATAATAATAATGAAAAGGAAATTATACATTTACACACCTAAGGATTATATCAATCAAACGAACTGCGTATGCATCCTCTACTTGGGTTCTCATGAATAAGTATGCAGCATTTAAAACAATAAACATATAATATGCATTTTTGCTCAATAATATTTAATTACAGCTTCAGATGCATGATATTTTCATTTGCTACGAGCAGGACACACAAGATCAAGTGTTCAACTTGGACATGCTGACGGTTGTCGTTGTGATAAACATGGTAAAAAGCAACCATTCTCGTGTCAGTGCTTAATATGCATCTCGTATATGAAAAGCATTTTAGGGGGCCCTTGGCTCTTGGGGGCCCAAGGCAGTTGCCATCCTTTTCCTAATGGGTAAGTCTTAATTAGTCTTCCTCCAACTCTTAACAGGTTACCTTCTTAACAAGTTGTGCGATAGCATAATTACACATTTTTAGGTGAAATTACAGCCCCATTCCCAGACATCCCATAAGTCTGAGTGTTATACACTTAGAGGGTGTCTTAGAGTAGATCTTCAACATGAATTCATTAACCTGAACAAGTTCGCACAACGCTGCATCATTTTATATAATTGTGGGTATGTCACAATCAAATATGTAAAGCATGGAAATTGCCTTTGAACTCTTGTTCACACGTCCTACTGAAATTCTACTCCTGTATATTTCGGAAATTTCTGATCGGTGTGCATGTCCTCAAAGTGTGTCTGTGCATTTCAGATAAGCCTCCTGCATTGCTTACAGTAAGGAATGACGGAGCTGGGCCATTTTCGCTGGGTTTGTTGCTATGGAAATGGACAGTGAGCACTTGGGTGAGTCTACAAGTCAAGCAGACTTTAAACAGTAAGAGATCTCCTAAAAACTCTCAGAACATTTTCCTGAGGGTCATCTTACAGTTTGAATATCTTCATTCTATTTAATTACACAGATCATTCACATTTGAAGTCGGTCTCTCCTCCTTGGCTTTCTCTTGGCCCACTGAACACCCCTGAGAAGCATGTTTTTGCTCAAAGTTTGCTGTTTTAGTGCTCAGGAGAGTTAATAAAGTTCTCTGTGAAATGCAAATCAGCTTTATTTTTTATGTCCGAAAGTCCTCCGAAAAAATACAATTGTTGACGCAAAGTATTAGTAAAAGATGCACTCGTAGGAAAAGGATCATGATAGATATGACAGCTTGAGACGTTGCTGAGATGTCTACAGAAACTCTTGCCACGTGTGAGTCTTTATCTCAGGAGAAATGTCTAAAAAGCAGGATTTACTGTAAGTAAACTCTCCATTTAATCTCATTACAGTGTTTGAGCAGAACTGACATATTAAAGGGATCTCATCTGTGTTTCTGTTCCCTGCAGAGTGTGAAAATGAGCACCAAATTAATAACATCATATGAAAATGTTATTGCTTAAAAGCTGCTCTTTTGCAGCTCAGATGTCATGGAGATCTCATGTAAGTATCCACTTTGTTTTAGATCTTTCTCCTAAAATTCCTTTGTGGAGAAACAAAAATAGATCGATAGTGAGATGTCTGACTTTTGATTGCGGACTTTGGTCATTTGACTACTCGGAGCAAAAACAAAAAAAAAAACTAGAAATAGTTTTTTTTTTTAAAAGAAACATCTAAGAAACAGGAAACTTCTGTGGAAATCTTCATTTGCCCTCCAATGAATCTAATTTCAGTCTATAGATAATGTAAAAGAAACATGGATCAGATATTGTTTATATCTCAGTTGCTTCTCGTATGATATTAATGATATCTCATTAATGTTTTTGGTCCCTACATTCCTTTGGAGAAATACAAATTGATCAAATGATTTGATGAGAACGAGTTCAGTGAGATCTCTGACTTTGGTACCTTGACAAATCTTAAGATATTTCTGATGCTCTCCAGGGAAACATCCAAGAAGCAGAAAACTTACTCTAAACTCGATTTGCCTTGCATTTATTCTCCTTGCAGTTGAAAAGCAACAACTGAAAGGTTCATGGGGTCTCA